>NC_057414.1:47461152-47624927 GCF_019320065.1 Cervus canadensis | reverse complement strand
GGGGGGGGGGGGGGGGCGGCGGCTGAGTAGTTTGGTCTCCCCCTGGATGGCAGAGCACCCCCCTCAATACACTTTTTCTCACAAAGCGATTGATGCTCATCTGCTCACGAGGGCCTGGACCTATCTCCGGACACCATCCGGAGTCTTTTTTTTTCCCCTTGTTTTCCTTTTGAAATTATCAGGCTGGTGTTTTCCCCTCGGTTCTTTTCTCATCTTAGCAAAGAATTGAAACGACAGGCCAGGACAGTTCAGGCAGACAAGATTTGCTAAGCCAAGCAGCAAACAGTACACACTCAAGACACCGGAGCAGACCCACCCCCCAGAGGCGTGGTCCCACTCTGGCCAGGTCTCCCTCCTTACGTCCTTTGTTCCCTCCCCTAAGCGTCCCGAACCCTGATTGGTTCTGTCCCATGCAAAATAGGATTGTACCCAAGACCAATCAGGGGAGGGAATGTAAATAAGGCGTGTGTTCACGGCCAATCAGGCAAAGGGGCGTGTTGGGCTTGCCTTCCCTGGAGGGTCTCCCTCTGGCCTGCGGTGTCCGTTTTCGTGGGCTTTCCCATTCTTTGTCCTCTGCGCGTTCCTCTAATCACTGCTTCCTCTAACCGCCCTCTTGGACTCCTTTTTTCTAACTGCCTAACAGAAGGAATTGGGAGCACCGATGTCCTCCCGGACGAAGGACCAGGTGGGCTTTCTCTTGCAAAAGTGGCTGCAAGGAACCGGGAGTGAGTTCTCCAGCAAGAGGAGGGGTCCGGGGCTGAGGTCAGAGGTCAGCCTCTCTGCCAAATAGGGAGGAAAGCAGGAGGGAGAAGGGGATGGTTATAAACATCTCCAGGAGCTTGCCCTGAGAAAAGAATTGTGGAATAAAACGCCAATTAATTAAAAATTCCTCTTCCAAAGAGTTCTCTTGCCACTTCAGGGTGGGCGGAAGGGGTGCTTGTCGTCGCTGGTGTTGCTGTTGGTCAGTCGTGTCTGACTCTCTGCGACCCCGTGGACTGCAGCATGCCACGTTCCCTGCCCTTCACCATCTCCCGGAGCTTGCTCAAACTCATGTCCACTGAGTCCATGATGCCATCTAACCATCTCATCCTCTGTCGCCCTCTTCTCCTCCTGCCCTCAATCTTTCCCAACATCAGGGTCTTTTCCAAGCAGTCAGCTCTTCACATCAGGTGGCCAAAGTATTAGAGCTTCAACGGAGCAGGAGGCAATAAAGAAGACATTTGGTTTTCTAGAGAGCCTGATTTCAGATGTAATCATTCTCACACTCCAAGCAGAGAAATTGGCTCTCAGGTACCGCTTTGGGAAGTGATGGTGTTGTAGGCAGGGGTGTGGGCACCATAGAGGGGGCAGGCCTGGGCCCTCTGAGATCTGCAGGACTGCAGATCCTGGAGGATCTTGGTTACAGCGGAGATAAGCTTCTGGATGGACCATGTAAGTGTGAGGAAGTGACCTCCATGGCCTCGGCCTGCAGCGGCTTGAAGTGAGGCTTCGGTTTCCAGCCAGAGGTCAGGCCACAGTGGAGAGAGCCCCAGATCCTAGCCACTAAACCAGTGGTCAGTGACAAGGCCCTGGCCCTTTGGCTTTGCAGAAAAGAATTCCCATTAAGATGAAAAGTAGAGAAACAAGTTAAGTATTTATCAGAAAGAAAAAGAGTACAGTGTGTGTGTAGACACATGGGGGAACTCAGAGGGAGAGTCATGCCCTTGTGGTGGTTTAAATCACTTGTATGGGGCATTTCTTCTGGGTTTCCTTTGGGCCTTCCCTGGTGGCTCAGATGGTAAGGCGTCTGCCTGCAATGCGGGAGACACAGACTCGATCCCTGGGTCAGGAAGATCCCCTGGATAAGGAAATGGCAAACCACTCCAGTATTCTTGCCTGGAAAACCCCATGGACGGAGGAGCCGGGTGGGCTACAGCCCATGGGGTCATAAAGAGTCAGACACGACTGAGCAACTTCTCCTCACTTCCTTTGACCAGTCACCTTGCTTTGCCTGGTTCTGGGTCCATGTTTGGTTGACCTCAGGAACCTCCCATGTGTGCGTATCTCTCAGTCAAGATGGATTCTGGCGAAGCGACCTATGGGTAGTTGACATCACTTACTTTGGGTGATGTCCCTCTCTTTTTGACCTCCAAGGAACTTTCTAGTTGGGAAGGTCTCCTTGACTTCAAGAATGAGAAATACGTGGTCTCTTATCTTTTCCACGGGGAGTGAATGTCAGCTGCTCTCCGGGATGGGTGGCCCATCTACCTCCTGCCTCAGGGGGAGGTTACACACTGTGGGCCCATTTTTAATGCTTTAGGATGAGTTGGTCTCTGTGTGACCGTGTGTGTGTGTGTGTGTGTGTGTGTGTACATGCGTGCGAGGGTGCGTGCGCAGAGGTTGAAGGGGCCAACTGAATTCCTCGTGGGTTACACAGACGCTCCTCTCTCTCACTGTCTCCCTTCCTCCAAATATTTTACATCTTAACAGAAAATGCTTCGGGGCCCACAGTCACTGAACGACTGGCTCAGTTCTGTTCCTTTGCCCACGATCCTTGTGGCTTACTTTCTGGTGTCATTTTCAGGCACGGAAATCTGAAGTCACCGAATGAATCACGACAAAATAGCCTGGAGCTGACATTGTAGCCAAGGGAGGGCGTGGGGCAGACAAGAACCGAGACAATGAAGGGAATTATGCAGTGGGTGGGGGGGTGGGGTGAAATCTGCACAAACAGAAATGGATGGATGGGGCAGGCAACCAGAGGACGAGTGCAAGGATGGGCAAGCGGGTGAGTGAATATGGATGAATGAGAGTGAGTGGATGAATGGATGAATGAGTGCATCTGTGAATGAGCAAGTGAGTGAATGAATGAGTGATTTGAATGAATAAATGAATGTGTGAATGATGAATGAGTGAATAAATGAGTGAGTGAATGAATGACCCCTTCCCGCTTCAGCCCAGGCAGTGCTATCAGAAGAGCCAGGGGCAGGAGCCCAAGGGTCGAGGAGTCCTCTGGGCAGGCAGAAGACACCCCACCCCATGCTCTGGGCCAGCATCTCAGACAACATCTGCTCCATGCTCAGTAGGGGCACGGGCAGTTCACACGTGCTGACCTGGTGCTTAGCTTGAGGACCACGGAGGTGGTGGGTCAGGTGATGCCTTTCAGGTCTCCAAGTAGAGAGCTCTCTTTCCTCCTCCACTAAAAACCCTGTGTGGCCAGCCGTATAATCAGAGAGGTTTGTAATTAAAGACTAAACTGTCAAAATATTGTAGGAATGTGTCTCCAATTGGCCCTGAGCAAAGGTGGTTTTCCTCAAAAGTGGCCATTTTTCCTCAATCAAAAGGGTTTGATATCACCCTGCAGGCTGTATGGTATGTCAGAGCTTTTAATAATAGTCTTCCTTTTCCGGGTGATAAAACTAATTTGTGTTCATTGCAGAAATCTTAGAAAACACAGAAAACATAAAGCAGAAATAACAGCCATCCAACACAGTTGCCCTGCATAATAAGGAAAGGCTTCGTATCTGGGCTGTTCAGAACCTCGCCGGTGACCACACGCGGATCTGACCCTTGAAACAGGGCTTGTCTGAACTGGGATATGCTGTGTACACATAAAACACATGTTAGATTTCGAATTCTTATGGGGCAAAAAGAATGTCAACTAGCTCTTCAACAGTTTTTATACTGATCACATGTTGAAAAGATAACATTTTATGGAACAAACTACATATAGTATTTTATCAGTTTCCCCTGATGATTTTTATTCTTGTAATACAGCAGAGGATGAGACACTTAGAGAGCAACACCAACTCAGTGGACATGAATTTGAGCAAAATCTGGGAGATAGTGAAGGCCAGGGAAGCCTGGCGTGCTGCAGTCCATGGGGTCGCAAAGGGTCGGACATGACTTGACAACTGAAATATTGCATGGCTATTTCAGCACTGCAGATTGCCAGTGGCTCACATCACGTTCCTACTGGACCGTGCTGTTGTGTAAGGCTCAAAAATCTACTCCTTTAGTGCACTAGAAAGTCACACCCGGAGGATGGGTTCCAGGGCGCCAAACCCAGAGGAGGTTCGAAGTTCTGACCACCAGCGCTGGGGCAGGAAGACCTGGTACCCTTGTTCATCCACTCTTTCACACCTCCCAAAAACATCAGGTCTTTGCTTTGGGCTGGGTGTTCAGCCGGGCAAGCCCCAGAACACAGGACGCAGTGAGCTTGTACCCAAGAGAAGCCTGCAGCCCCGCAGCTCGGCTGCAGGATGCAGACTCTGGACCTAGCCGAGGTCGTGACACAAAACGGAAGCTCTGCCCTGAACCACTCACGAGTGAAGGCACAGCCACAGAAACGGCCAGCTTTCCTGGGAAAGGCCGTGGCCCCACAAGAACCCAGATCTTTTATTCTGACTCTGGAATCTCACAGGAAAGCTCCAGCATCTTCCCATAACGACAGCTAAGCCTGGTCTTCCGTCCAAGGATTTCTGGTTTTGCTTGATCTTTGGGGAAGCCATGTGAGGTCACACAGGGTAGTCCAAGAGGATCTGCTCTAGAAGGAGACTGAGGTTGCCAACCCAGCCTGTGACATGAGGGTCTTCAGGGAAACAGAAGGTTGTGTGTGGCCACTGAACGCAGGAGGCCATAATAAAGGAGCGATGCACTTCGACACGTGCATGCGTGCACTGGGAAGAGGCAGGCGTCTGGGCTGTGTGGGTGAGAGCAACTCTCCGGGTTCACACACTCCAAGGGCACTGGCTGAGCAACATCCCAGCTCTGCAGCCTGGGGCTTCATGCCACCTTCTGCCCGGAGCACCTGGTTCTCATCTCTCAGGGGCTCCACGATCCTGAAGACTCCGCCTGGTGTAGTGAGCCCAGACGAGGGCAACCTGTGCATGGGACTTGGAAATCCTTTGTTCTCTTGGGGAGCATTGATGAAAGGAAATGGCTGCTTCTCAGAGCAGGGCAGCCTGAAGCTATTTTATTCTTTCAAGCCCCAAGAAGAAGCGCTAGGCCTTTGGATGGGGCTTTCATTTTAAGAAGTGGGCAGTCAGCATACTGTGAGCAGAGTCTCCACACTGTACTGGGCAGGGTGGTCCAGGGCTGGCCCGGTCGCATCCTGCATCCTATCCCTTGTGGGTGGGATTTCTAATGCCCAAGCTTCATCATCATGGGGATTCAGGTCATGATACTGTAGGATCACGGGTGTGAAGGGAGCTGTTGGAAACTCGGTCTGGACTTCTCCCCAAATCTCCAAAGAAAGGACCCCAGGCGGGGTCGGGGTGGGGGGTAGGGAATACATCTGTGTGAATCCACTTGCAGCTGGTTGTAATCACTGTAAGAATGTGAGTTAATATTTGCAGAGAGCTTAGCACGCCGCTGGCTTGTAGTAAGTACTGCCCCACTGCTTGTTAAATAAATAAACAAACAGGGAAATCTATATTGTGCCAAAGACAGGAGGGGTGGTGAAGAGTGCAGAAATAAAGCAGAAGACATGAGGAGGGTGGAGCAGAAATGGGCTTGAGTGCCTGGACGGAGGCAGCAGAACAGAGATGAGTAATGCCAGTCAAGCCAGAAGGGCTTCCAGGAGGAGGTGAGGAAGCTGGGTTCTAACTTACCCTGGGCATGTTTTTAGAGTTCCTAGGAATTCTCAAAAGGCGAGTCTTGGGTTAATAAAACACTTAAAACGTCTGAAAACCTGCTGATGGAAACAACATCCATGGATTCTGTTGTAGGGGGAAATCCCCCAGACAGAACTTCATGCTTTGGCCGCAGTCCAGAGCCCTGAGCTGGCGGCTTCCATGCCCGCAGAGTGTCCCTGTCCAGCTGCAGCTTGCCGGCTTCTGCTCAGGGTTCTGACATCATTCGAGGGAAGGAAATGACAGGGGTCCAGTCTCCCGCCCACCGTATCTCAGTTATAAACGCCCCAGGCATGTCTCCCCTGGGGATAATTACATCCGAGTCAGTTTTAGCAGGTTAGGTCATATACCTGTAGGGCATTCATTTCTTTCTACAGGGATTGCCCACCGGATATTCCAAGGCGAGGGGGGCGAGGGGCCCAGCTAGCGGAGGATGGGGGGGGGCCCTGCGCTCACAATAGCCCTGAGTCATGAGCTTCTCACTTCTTCCATGCTCCTCTCCCCACCCGGGAAGCCCATGACTCAACAGCATTTATTTAGCACCACTGAGCGCAGAGATCCATCCTGGGAAGAAGGTTCCCCAAGCAGGCGTGGCCAGAACTGAGGGGCAGGGCAGCCTGGAGTGTCCTGGATTGTGCCAGCCCCTCCACCAAATAAGAGCAGCTCTGGGGGGCGGGGAGGCATCTGTGTATTTTATTAAAAACCACCCCAAACTCCCACTTCGTGCACCTCTAATAAAAAGCCAAGCACCTCGCCAGGCTTCCATTCTCATCAGAGAAATAGAGGTGGGAAGATCAACCTCCTGGGTCTTCCTTTGACACCTGGGAGCAAGGTTCACAACAGGGAGTGGTTTTGCCCCCAGGGGACACCTGACACTGTCTGGAGACGTGTTCGGTTGTCACACTGGGGAGGGAGAGGTGGGAGGGAGCCAGGGAGGCTGCTGAGCATCCTACAGGCACAGGACCGCCCCAGGCAAATTACGGTCCAGCTCCAGCTATGCTCAGAGCCAAGCGGAGAAACCCCATCCCCACCACCCCATCCCGGCAGAGTGCCATATCAGAGAGGTCCTGGCGGGAATGACCCCTGCCCCAGGCTCACCATGCCCTCTTCTGCTTGCTCTGCAAAGCTTGATTTGCTCGCCCGGTGAGGCTCAGACATGTGCACTAGGCAGGCAGATGGCAAGACGTTCTTGATCACACCCGACACCCAGGAGACGAAACATGTTACAAAGTGGAAAGGAGCCCCTCTAGAGCTTCTTCCAGAGGAGACAGTCACCCAGGCGTGAGCTCAGGCTCCTCTCCTGTGTCCCTTGTCACTTTGTGCCCGCGCTCCTGGGGACTATTAAAAATGTCAGCAAAGCCGAAAGTGCCCGACGGTGGGTGACGCCACAGTGACAGCAAACGGCAGCACGGTGGTGGAACACAGCAAGCCGGGAGGTCCAGAACTTCCCATAATAAAAGTTAATGAGGCCGGTTTTCAGTAATTGGTGAGCGAGAATTAACCCTGCTGGTGGAACCAGTCCCCATGGATTTTTAACCGTGAGAATCACGGAGTCAAAAAGAAGAAAACACACAATTGATGCCACAGTTTGTCTAGAAAATCCGTGTATAAGCAATTAGCGACTCAGAGGAGAGACGGAATCGCAATGTGATGGCCCGTGAGACAGCGGAAGGCAGCGAACCCAGGAGGAGAAAGCATCACCAGAACACAAGACACCCTTTATTTATTTTTTTTTAATTTTTTTTTTAAGACACCCTTTAAAGTCCTTCTGGGCTTCCCAGAGGGGCACTGGTGGTAAAGACCTGCCTGCCAGTGCCAGAGATAAAGAGATGCGGGTTGGAGCCCTGGGTCGATCCCCTGGAGGAGGGCGTGACAACACACTCCAGTATTCTTGCCTGGAGAATCCCACGGACAGAAGGGCCTGGCGGGCTACAGTCCATGTTGTCGCAAAGAGTCAGACACAACTGGAGCGACTTAGCACGCACGCGTGAGAAATCCTTCTACTTTGGAGGTATCGCTCTAGAAGAATCCCATCTCCCCCTTCCTGATTTGAGGGGAATGTTGTTTTTACTCCTTGTTGGTCCCTGGAATCCCCAGATTCAAGAACCACGACCTCACCCCCGCCTCTGGTCCAGGCCATAAGCGGCCCGGAGTCAGAGTTGGTCCCAGCCGACCCATCCGTGTACCTGTTCTGGGCATTTCCCCTCCTCTTGATGAAGCACCTCTAAACCATCCTCCTGGGAAGACTAGGAGAGGGGACAGGAGGAAACAGATGAGGGAGGGGAGCAGAACAGGGAAATCTACAGATGTGCAGCGAAGAAAGGGATGCTTCACAGGCAAGCAGATGGCTTGAACATGCTAAGTCATGAACCACAGAAACAAGAGGAGAAACACAGTTTTGAGGCAAAGCCACAGGGAGCACTGTCCTGGGAGGACATGGGGAGCTGCCAAGCCTATGACACGGTCCCCTACCCTGCAGCCCCCAGGTCTCAGACACAAAGCCCCAGAGCCTGTCCAGGGTCAGCGGTCAAGCATCACCTCCCAAACATTTGGAAATGTCAATGTACCCAGAGTTGAGGAATTACCTTTTCACTCTTTCTTCACAAACTATATCTCATAGACTTCAGCAAGACTCTTTGACACTTGGAAATAAATTTAGAAAGATGACACTTTAGGGTTACACAATCTTGGTGGTTTACCAACAAGGATGAATGAAGTTACATAATCCTCTGTGTGTGTGTGTGTGTGTGTCTTCCCAACCCCGAAAACTTGAAATTTTAGGGGTAAGATCTCCCAGGTATGGCAGAGACCGTGAAAGACTGTTTGCGGCGGGACCTTGGGCAGCCTAGAGCACTTCTCCAAACCAACTCTAGCTGTCCAAGGTGTAGACAGAATCCTTTAGGGCCACTCAGCTCCTGTTGGCAAGGCCAGCCCAAGGATGGAGTAACCTTCTTGCTTTTCTCCAAGTTCAAGAAACTTACAGACTTGAGCCTGAATGGGGGAGGAGAGAAGGTCATGGCAATGAGAAGATGACAGGAGTAGTAACCGTGGCCGCCACTACCCAGCGCTGCCCCCAACCCAGCACTGAGCTCACACATACTAAGTTTCATGGGAGAAGACGGAGGCTCCATGAGGCTTAAGGAGACTTGCCCAAAGTCACAGGGCTAGACAGTGCCAGAGCAGGAACAGATCCCACCCCGCCTCCCCCACCCCATCTGAGCTCACACACATTAGATGTTCATGGGAAAAGACAGAGGATCCATGAGGCTTAAGGTGACTTGCCCAAAGTCACAGGGCTGGACAGTGCCAGAGCGGGAACAGACCCCACCCCATCTCCCCCACTCTATCCTGTCTGATCCCAGAATCCATTCTTGGAGCCAAAACAGGCTGCTGCCACCAGGACTTTAGAAGGCAGCTTGTCATCATTTCTGTAGACCCCAAATGTTCCTCAGTGACCGTGCAATTATTGAGCACCAACTGGTTGTATGAAAAATGGAAGTAGTGAAAGTGCTCGTTGCTCACTGGCGTCCAACTCTGTGACACCATGGACTGTGTCACAGTAGCAACTGTAGGAAGCCACTGCTAAACCAAGCGGCATAAAGAAAGTGCTGCCGTCAAGGTAGAGACACGTTCTTGGGCCTGAGTGATGAAGTGAGGGGCAGTCCAGGGTGGCTTTCTGGAGGAAGTGGCATTCAGTCGGTATGTACCCAGAGGAACAAACAGGAAATTAAGAGGCAGGAAAAAAGGAGACATCATTCCCACTGGGAAGGGTTGCTAGTGTGGACCCCAAAGGCTAAACCGGAGCATGGCTGCCCCTGGAGATCTTCATCCCCCTTCTGCAGGGATGGAGGATTAAAAATGCACCCAGGAACACCTACCATGGGCGGGGCCCCTGCTAGCCCAGGGAGGAGAGAGATCAAAGCCACCTTCCCCATCCCTCTGGGAGGTAGCAGAGATAACACAAGGAGGCAGCTCTGCAGGGGCCCACCCCCTTCCTTGGCCTCTGAAGCCCCCAGCCCCCTCTGCAACAGGAGGACCGGGCTGTAGGTTCAATGAGATAAACTGTATTCCAGACTCTGCTCGTGCCTGGGCACAAAAGTACTAAACTTTCAGTAAGTGGGGGCTCTGGGGAGGAGCTGGACAGGGCGGGCACGCAGCAAGCAGGGGAGGCTCCCTGGAGGAGGTGAGAGCTGAGAGGCCACCAGGAGTCAGTCAGGGGTGGAGCGGGAAGAGGCAGGGAGAGCATTCGTGACTCCAACCTCAGAAGCGTCTCTCTCGGCTGCAAGGTGACCCGGCAGCAGGACTACCACTATCCCAGCCTTTTCTTGAAGGTGGGGGCTGGTGGACGTTCCCTCCCTGCTGTGACACCCTGGCCTCCCTCAAAAGCAACTCGAGGGGCACTTTCCTCGGATAAAAATAAAACTTGGAGGGGCCCCGCAGGAATGGAATACTTTCTTCCTGTGTTTAAATTTCTACGGAAAATCTGACCCGCGTGGCCGCCGCCCCGGCATAAGCGAGCGCACAAGCGCTGGTATCTTTCTTGAAGGCGAAGGAAGCCGGCGGGGCGTCCAGGCACGAGAGGGCGCGGTACCCGCAGGGTGGGCGCTCCTGCACCGCGGCGCGCGGGGCCGGGGCCGGGCGACGCGGGCGGCGGGCGGAGCGGGAGGCCCGGCCCCCTGCGAGCCAGCGCGCCCGAACGCCGCCTGTCCGCTTGCAGAGGCCGCCGGGGCCGTGGATGGGGAGGGCGCGCCGCCCGGCGGTCCCGGCGCACAGGCGGCCGCGATGAGGGTCAACGAGAAGTACTCGACGCTCCCGGCCGAGGACCGCAGCGTCCACATCATCAACATCTGCGCCATCGAGGACATCGGCTACCTGCCGTCCGAGGGCACGGTGAGTGCGGGCGGCCGCCAGCCGCGATCGCCAGGGAGGGCCGCGCACCTGCGCCGCGCCCGGGGAGGGTGGGACCGGAGGCGCCGGGTCCACGGGGCTCTAGGCGCTTGGGGGGCGCCCAGCGGCGCACGTGGGCCCCGCCGCAGGCACGCGCCCACCCACCCCGGCCCCGAGTCCCCGCCCGAAGCCGCTTCGCGCCCAGCTCCAGCGCGAGCCCGAGCCCGCGGCTGGTGCCCGGGGTGGGACGCTCCCTTCCCGTTGGTGCCGATTTGGGGCAACGGGTGGGGGTGGGGAAGCCGCCTCGCCCGGGGAGGGTAGCAGCCTCCAGGCCCCATCGCGCAGTCAGCCTCGGGTCACAGCTGCGCGCCTCGGTGCGGGGTGCCAGGCCTGGGAGCTCCCCACGCCCCGGGCAACAGGCGCCGGGGCCCGTCGGTCTTTCCACGCTGACCCGGGTCCCCAACCCCGCGTTTGCGCCTGGCCTGGACAGTAGCCAGGCCGCGTGGGCCAGCACCTACCCGGCCAGGTGACTAGGAGCCCCTAGTGGGGTCTCCTCTGATCCCAGGTCAGAAATCGCCCCTGAGGGTTTTAGCTTAAAGTTGAAACAAAGTTTGCCAGAAGAGGAAAGGGCTGAGACCAATGCCTCAGCCAGGGAGCCCCGCTGACTCTGCTGGCTCTGGGGCCAGAAAATAGACTCCCCTGTCTCCCCTCTTCCCCCAAGCACCACCCGGGCCCCTCCCCAGGAAATGCGGAAGCCCCAGCTGCCCTGTTCTACTCTGACCAAGTCCAGGGTTATTCCTGCCTGCCTCTCTAGCCTCTGCCGGAGTCAGTGGGGGCATCCAGGGAGGTGCCTGTGGCGTGGGTTCCAGGAAAGGCAGAGACCCCCAGCCTCAGATCACAACTGGGCTCCCATGGGCTTTGGGGTGTCTTTTACAACTGGGCCTGCTCCAAAATGCTGGGAGTGTTAGGGACAGCTGTTGGTGGTGGCCTTGAAAGCTTAGGGGTTATCGCTTCAGCCCACACTGTGTGTGTCTGCTAAGTGCTGGGCCCTGCGGGATCCTGGGCACCCCCAGAGGGAATGAGACAGGGGACCCCGCCCAGCTGGGGCTCAAGCAGCAGTAGTGGAGGTTACCCAGGACAGGGACAAGGGCCGTGTCCAGGGCGATAGGCCAGTCGCTGTGTGTTAACTCATTCTACTCTCTCAGTAACCGTGGCGGGTAGGTGTTGTCCCTGCAGATGAAAAAGAGGGGGCCAGAGGGGGGCAGAGGACTGTCTTGTGTCACCCACCGGCTGGGAGGTGAGCTCGGAAGAGCCAAGACACAGAGGCGGGTTTCCACGGACAGCCTACTGCAGGGACAAACATTCTGGAGTAGAGGAGGCCGGTTATATTCATAATTGGGTGGGGTGGGGCCTTCCGTACAAAGAAGTGGCGTATATAAAGACTCACAGGTGGGAAGGAGGGGTGCAGTGGTTAGGAGGCATGAGATAGGGGTGGCAGCCAAGATAATGAAGAGAAACAGACATCCCAGAGGTTAACCGGATTCAACTTGAGAGAGACAGGTGGTGAAATGAAAACTGGAGCTCTTAACAGATGGCTCTTGGGCTCTGAGCTTTACTTCAGGGACCCATGGCCCACCCCCATCTAGGAGCTCTCTGCTCCTCCCAAACCACAAAGTCTGCAGAGAGGCCACTCGGCCCTTCCTTCAAGGTCTCCGCAGTCCAGAAACAAGTAGATAAGCCCAGAGGAGACTGGTGTGTCTTCCTTTGCACACAGCTCTTACTATGGGGAGGTTCTAGGTATGATGGGCTTGGAGGGCTGTGAATCAGGGGCACGTGGCCACAGGAAGGCAGGCTGAGCAGCGTCCCACCAGAGAGAGAGGGCTTCAGAGAGGCTGGACGCAGCGACTCCGGGAGCCGGGGGCCTGTCCGTGCCGCTGGGCAGGCACTGTGCCAGGGAGAGCCTCCCAGGGCATCCCTAAGACCGCTCATGCCAGCGATTGTTGCTCACTCACTACCTTGAGTCACCCAGAGAAGGCGGCTCCCAGCAGATGAAGCCCAGAGGGCGTGGACTGCCTTTCAGAAAGTCCCCATCCGGTTCCCAGACTCGCATCCCATACTGGGGGTGTCGACATCATTTACATCGGCCGTCAGAATAAACCCTGCCCCAGTCTCCTTGTCTGTGTCTCTCCTTATTCTCATTCCCAAGTTCAAGGGTAAATGTCATTTCCTTGTTCCTGTAGTAAGAGGTATAAGAGATAATGCAAAAGTTAGAGCCCAGATTGGTGGGTGCAACTCATTTCATGAAGTTTTCTTTGTGTTAATCTTTGAGTGTTTCTACTTTCTTCCTTCACACTGAGGGCTGTCAGTGGCCTTGAATCTATGTCCCAACAAGCCCAGACACCCCGGAGACAGACACTTGATGCTGGCGTCTGCCTGCCTGCGAGATAAGAGCGCGTTCTCTTTATCTGCTGTTGGAGACGATCTGTCTATGGATCACGGAATTAGCCCATTAATCATAAGTTAATATGCAATGCGGGTGATTTCATTTAAATTTTTTTGGAGTAAAAGTGTTTCAGAGTGATATTCAGATTGGAGTTGAAATTCAGAGAGTCCCAAGATGGAAAGAAATTTTGCAGGTCCCTGATTTCATTTTCCCCATTTTTGGAAAAAGTGAATATAGCAGGTTCTCTTAGAATGATCATTGAGACATGCCCTGACTTGGTCTATTGCACACGAATGAGTGAATTCAGTTCCTGGAGCTCCAACTCCAGGTAAGAAGCCATATTAAAGAATACACTGGGTTCTGGATACAGAGAAGAGACTTGTGGTTGTCAAGGGGGCGGGGAAAGGACGGAGTGGGAGACGGGTTAGCAGATGTAGGTTTTTAACAGCAAGGTCCTACTGTAGAGCACGGGGAGGTATGTTCCATATCCTATGAGAAACCACAGTGGAAAAGAACATTTCACAACAAGACTATGTACATATGTATAACTGAATCACTTTGCCGTACAGCAGAAATTAACATAGGCTTGTCAATCAGCTATACTGCCATAAAAAAATAAGTATGAAGAAAGAATTGGGCCCCAGTGCAGCGACCAAGGTGTGGATTCAGGGCTCCACTCTCCTCCTCTGTTCTTTTCTAAGAGTTTGGAGAGGCAGGTAGACTGCCCTCTCCCTGTTCATGGTGTTTGGCTCAGGGCACCCCTACTGTGAAGGGGAACTTGGGCCCCTGACCTCTTCTTCCCTCAGCTCAAGGAGCCATCTTTCTACCTTCCTTGGGCTTCCCTGGTGACTCAGAGGGTAAAGAATCTGCCTGCAGTGCAAGAGACCCGGGTTTGATCCCTGGGTCAGGAAGATCCCCTGAAGAAGGGAATGGCCACCCACTCCAGTATTCTTGCGCCTGGAGAATTTCATAGACAGAGGGGCCTGGCCGGCTACAGTCCAGGGGTCCCAAAGAGTCAGACATGACTGAGCGACTAATACTTTCACTTTTCCCCAACCTCAGTCGAGGAGATGTTTTTGTCCCCATTTTGCAGATGGAAAAACTGAGTCTTAGAGCTGGGGTAGGGGGTGTAGTGTCTAAACTCTGGTCTGGCTGAGTCTCAGCTTCCGTATGCTTGATCTGGTGGCCCCTACCAGTAGCCATGTGCAAAACCCACCCCTGTGTCATTCATTCACACACGCATACGTTCATTCCAGAACCACGCAGTTAGTGCCGAGCGTTTAAAAAGACAGGGAGGAGGGGACGAGGCGTCCTGACTCCCGTGAGGGGAGGTGGGTGAGGAAACGGGAGGATGGTGCAGGCAGACCAGGAGGAGCACTCCCGCCCTCGGGCGCTGCACGCGGCCCCTGGGTCAGCTCGAAAGATCTGAGTTGCCCATTTGGAAAATAAGGAGGAGCCCCTTGTAGAGACGCGGGGGGTCTGGTGTGCCCAGGATGCTGGCAGCAGGCCCTGTGCCCTTCAGCCCTGCCTGCCTGGGGCCCGCGTGTCCACCTGGCGCTGACCGCCTCCCGTGCACTCACCCTGCCCGCCGGCAGCAGCGTCATTCATCAGCACTGCCAGTGTCTGCAACTGTCCCTGGGCGGCCTTCTGGCTTTTCTGCCCACCCCCATTGCGAGGAGAGGAACCCCTTCTCTACCAGCTCTCCGTGCCCCTCTTGGGATATCCAGGGGATTGAGCGCCTGCTGTTGGCACCGGGATGGAAGGCTGGGAGACGGGATGGCCTCCGGGCACCTGTCCCAAGAGTTAGCAGGAGGGTCCACCCAGACCGGGTGCTCTTTAACTCAGTGAGTCCTCCTCGCTGCTGCTGGGGGCAGCTTCCATTATCCACCCATTTTACAGAGCAGGGAGAGTGTCCCCCAGGGCTCCTCGCTGGAGAGGGACCAAGCCTACATGTACCTGGGGGCTCTCGTTGCCCCAAGCCCCCCTCCACCCTGACCTTCCCTGTGGTTCTGGGAGCAGGGGGGTTGGAACCGTGGCCCAGCTGGGCGGCTGCAGTGATGCAACAGTGTCCAGTGGAGCAGGCCACGAAGGGTCAGCAAGGGCAGCCGGGGCTGACCGCTTCACTTGCCGGACCCCAACTTCCTCCAGATCCAGTAGCCCTGATTCTAGTGGGCCTCGAGCAGGGACTGCATGAGCGGATGTAGCCGTGCTGGGAAGGAGTGTCACCCCGGGTCCCTGGTACCTCTGGGTGGGGGTCCCTGGGTGCGGACTCCAGGCTGGACTCAGCCCGCGTGCATCGTCGCCTCAGGCGCCCCTCACCAGGCCTCAGTTTCCCCGACAAACTGAGGTAAACAACTTTTTGCCACCCGTCCCCCATGACCCACCAAAGATGCTGGGGTGGTCCGTGGTCTCTGTCCTTGGCTGGGGGAGGGGAGATGGGCCTCCTTCTGCCCCCCCAGCCCCCCGGCCCTCCCAGAACGGGCCATGGACCCGGCCTCTCAGCCCCAGCCCAGCTCTGAGGACTCTGAATGGTGCAGAGTGAGGCCTCTTCCCAGTGTGATTTTATTTATTTTCTCCTATTTCTGAGACCAGCTTGCTGGGGACCCTAATACCCTCGACAACCGTCTGACTCCCGTGGGAGTTTGAGAGCCGGTTGTGATTTCCACAGAAGCCATGCGCTGTGGGCCCGTGGGGTGCCTGGACTTTGAGCCCTGCCCCCCAGGCTCCATCTCCCTGGCTCCCTGGACAGGCGGAGGAGGAAACTGAGGCAGGACTGCGCGTGCAGCTCCCCTGACCCCTGATCCCACCTCTACCACCTCTGCCCTCGCTCTGGCCCTTGAGACCACCAGCTGAGCCCAAATACTCGACTCAGGGTCTGGGAGTCGGTCTGGGAGAACCCAGACTAACACAGCAGGTGCCTGGCCCCTGACTGCACGGCTCATCAGTGGCAGAGCCAGGCCAGGCGAGGGCTATAACAGGCTGGTGGTCACCTTGACCTGCCGTCGCCAGGCTCACTGGCCATCAGAGTCACAACCAGCAGATGTGGTCTGCTCTGCTCCGCCCAGGACGCTGTGTGAGAGGAGCACCCCCTAGGGGTTGGCCCTGCAGATCCACACCCTGTTCGAGCCGCTGGTCCTCCCCAGGGGGCCCGCCCCCTTCCTCCGCAGAGCCAGGACGCCTGTGCGTGAGAGCATCCAAGGTTGGCATCTGCACTTGATGCGAGCAGGGACGGCTCCTCCCGAATGCCAGTCCCTGGAAGGCAGGGCCTTCTGCAGTGTGCTCAGGCGGCCTGAGCCCCTGCCATCAGAGGGCAGCAGTGGAGAGGGTGGGCGGCGTGGGGTGGCGGGCGGTTGGGCGGCCGGTGGCTTGGCGACGCGCTCCCCTCTGCAGGCCCGTTCCGAGCCCCTGACGGCAAGCGGCTGTCTCCTCCCCACAGCTGCTGAACTCCTTGTCCGTGGACCCGGACGCCGAGTGCAAGTTCGGCCTGTACTTCCGCGATGGCAAGCGCAAGGTGGACTATGTCCTGGTGTACCATCACAAGAGGGCCTCGGGCGGCAGGACGCTGGCCAGGAGGGCCCAGCACGGCGACGCGGGCCTGGCCGCCCGCAGCGCCCGGCAGGACCAGCCCCTGCCCGGGAAGGCGGGCCCCGTGGGCGCGGGCGAGCCCGAGCCGCCGCTGGACTACCACGAGGATGACAAGCGCTTCCGCCGGGAGGAGTACGAGGGCAACCTGGTGGAGGCCGGCCTGGAGCTGGAGCGGGACGAGGATGTAAGTGGCCCTGATCCTGGACGGGCGGGGGGGCGGGCGGGAAGGCAGCCGCCGGACGGCCCCCACCGCTGCCCCGGAGGAGGGGCTGGGCTCCTCCGCCCTGACCAGGGGGGTCATTTCCTGCTCCGGTCAGTTCCTCCCCTGGGAAGCTGGGCAGAGGACGAAGCTCTCCCGGGAGCCTCCCTGGCGCTCGACTTCGGCTTCTCAGGGCCTTGGTTTCTCAGCTTGTCGAGTGAGGAGGTTGGCCAGGCTGATCCCCCGGGGGCCCTGGTGCACCGAACTCGGTGACCGTCGCACTGGTTTCCGGAGCTCCCCTCCTTGGCAAAGCCGGAGAGCCTTTGTCAGGGCACGTTTCCCGGGTAAAGCAGAAGGTCCGCTCACCTGATCTGCAGGCTGCCCCGGTGGCGGCAAAGCACGCCAGTGTGCAGAGATGACCTTGGTGACCCTGGGGACCATCAGTCCGCCCCCCACCCCAAGCTTCTCAGCGGACTTGCTGGTGCTCCCGCACCGGCTGCTTAACCTCTCTGTGCATGAGGGGCTGGGGGCCTTCCTTCCGTGAGCACTGGGGGTTCAGGCCCCCAGCCCAAGGCGCTGTCACTGTACAGGTTAACCAAGAATCAGCTGAAGTCTCAACAGCATGCTCAGAGCAGAGAACGTAGCCAGCAGGTAGACCTCGGGAGCCGTGAGTCCATCGAGAACGTTCAAAATAGAAGGGGGTGTTAGTTTCCTGTTTTATTCAATGAGAACCACCCAGTCCTTAAATGGTGAACGCTTTGGGTCTGGTGACGAGAAGGTTTTCGCAGTACTCAGGCTAGAAATCTAGTGACCGGGGAGCAGGTATGAACACTCTTTCATACTTTGATGCTATTTTGCCTGAAAGCAACCAAACTTGCTTAACGGCCCTTGTTCCACCTTGACCCGGAGGTCAAGGCCAGCAGGGACCACCCCACTGGTGGGGCTTTGGTTACCTGGCAGATCTCGGTGAGTTCAGCTGTGGGGTTGGTTCCTACTGGAGTTGTGAGGATGTGAGGGACCTAAAACATTCTGATGGTCAGGACGCAAAGTTGGATCCTAACCGGGTGGCCGAGAGCCTGTCTCTGAAGTGCTCTGAGCGCAGCAGCCACAGACAGACATATGCTGGTCCTTTAGTGTTTTCTGTCTCGCTTTGGCTTAGACCTGAGCTGGGGCCGCTCGGGAGAGAGAGCAGTCATTCACACTGGCTTTTCCCAGTCCCACCCAGCCAGCCCAGTGGCCTTTTATTGGAACAATGCAGCTACTATAGAGGCTTGATTTCAGGGTGTCCTTTATAACTGGAGGAGCCAGTGGCCTCCGTCAGAAGCAGAAGAGGTTGGAGGGAGCCTGGTGGTGGAGCCTGTCCCGGGAACTGTGATCCTGGGCGCAGTGTGATGGGTGCCTTGTCTGTTCACCGGGGACTCATTCTCTGTCTCTGCCACTCTTTCCTGACTACAACTTTAAAATCTCAAGTTTGAAAGGACCCCCTACCCCAGCGTCCAATAATTCACACCCTCCTGGCCAGATACCAGACCTTCTGCCTGTCCTTCGCAAGGCATAAAGCTTCAGACTACTGTACAGTTGCACTCATTTCACATACTAGCAAGGTAATGTTCAAAATCCTTCAAGCTGGGCTTCAGTAGTATATGAACTGAGAACTTCCAGATGTACAAGCTGGATTTAGAAAAGGCAGAGGAACCAGAAATCAAATTGCCAACATCTCTTGGATCATAGAGAAAGCAAGGAAATCCTAGAAAAACATCTACTTCTGCTTCATTGAGTACGCTAAAGCCTTTGACTGTGTGGATCACAACAAACTGTGGAAAATTCTTAAAGAGATAGGAACACCTTACCTGTCTCCCGAGAAATCTGCATGCAGGTCAAGAAGCAACAGTCAGAACTGGATATAAAATAACAGACTGGTTCAAAATGAAAAAAGGAGTTCGTCAAGGCTGTATATTGTCACCCTGCTTATTTAGCTTATATGCAGAGTATGTCATGCAAAATGCCAGGCTAGATGAATCCCAAGCTGGAATCAAGATTTCCGGGAGAAATACCAATAACCTCATATAGGCAGATGATACCTCTCTAATGGCAAAAAGTGAACAGGAACTAAAGAGCCTCTTGATGAGGGTGAAAGAGGATGGGGAAAAAGCTAGCTTAAAACTCAGCAATCAGAAAACTAAGATCATAGCATCTGGTCCCATCATTTCATGACAAATAAATGGTAGATGGGGAAAAAGTGGAAACAGTGACAGATTTTATTTCCAAAATCACTGTGGATGGTGACTGCAGCCATGAAATTAAAAGACGCTTGCTCCTTGGAAGGAAAACTATGACAAACCTAGACAACGTATTAAAAAGCAGAGACATCAATTTGCCAACAAAGGTCTGTACAGTCAAAGCTATGGTTTTTCCAGTAATCATGTACGGACGTGAGAGATGAACCACAAAGAAGGCTGAGCACCAAAGAATTGATGCTTTCAGATTGTGGTGCTGGAGAAGACTCTTGAGAGTCCCTTGGACAGTAAGGAGATCAAACCAGTCATTCCTAAATGCAGTCAACCCTGAATACTCATTGGAAGGACTGATGCTGAAGCTGAAGCTCTAGTGCTTTGGCCACCTGATGCAAAGAGCCAACTCACTGGAAAAGACCCTGATGCTGGGAAAGACTGAGGGCAGGAGGAGAAGGGGACGACAGAGGATGAGATGGTTGAATGGCATCACCAACTCAATGGACATGAGTTTGAGCAAACTCTGGGAGATAGCGATGGACAGGGAAGCCTGGAGTGCTACAGTCCATGGGGTCGCAAAGAATCAGACAAAATTTGATGACTGAACAACAACAAAGCTTCACCATTTGTCAAACAGAGATAACAACAGTTTTTACATGACTGTGTGCATGTTCAGTTGCTCATTCATGTCCAACTCTTTGCAGCCCTGTGTACTGTAGCCCCCTAGCTCCCCTATCCATGGACTTTTTCAGGCAAGAATACTGAAATGGGTTGCCATTTCCTCCTCCAGGGGATCTTCCCGACCCAGGGATTGAACCCAGGTCTCCTGCCTCTCCTGCATTGGCAGGCAGGTTCTTTTCTTCTGAGCCACCTGGGAAACAAGCCATTACATCACTGGTTTATCCTAAAGTGCTTAACTTAGAGTCTGGCACTCGGGAAATTCTCACTGGTGATGTGAATATTCAGTCATATATCATTATTGCTCATGTGATAATGGAATGGCCATCCTTACAAAGGAGAAAGAAGAGCCTTTCCAAGTCCAATTAAATCCTTCGCCACACATATCTTTTTAAAAACTTCTTGACTTTGAAATAAACAGCAAACATAAAGACAGTGGTTATGGCCACCAGAAAAGATCGAGTTGTACCAATAAGTGGTGAGGATTCTTCTCCCAATTCCAACACGCATGCGTTGTTTCCCCCAGCACCACCCAGCCCTTCTCTGACACCAGCTGGGGGTCCTGCAATGTAACTCAGTGTGGACACTGCCTATCTGGGAGTACTGCCAGACGCCACAGGTTAAAGGCCCAGCCCTACAACACCCTCCCCCCACTCCAGCCATCATTTGCAAGCCCAGATGGTCACCTGTGCTCTGACCCACTGGCTACCGTTCAGAGGTTCTAACGACTTTGGGTTCTATTAATTTGTAGAGTGGTCCATGGAACTCAGAGAAACACGTTGCCTACTAGATCACAGCTTTATTATAAAAGGTAATAAACTCAGGAACAGCAGATGGAAGGGGATGCATAGGACATGGTGTGTAGGGGGAGGCACAGAATTTCATGCTGTCCAAGGCCCACTTTCCCCACATCTGCACGTGTTCACCAACCCTAGAAGCTGTCCAGACCCTGTTTTGGGGGGTTTTATGGAGGTTTCATCACACAAGCACAATTGATTAAATCACTGGCTGTTGGTGATTTCTTCAAACGGAAGCCCTTCTCGCTTTCCCAGACATGGTGGCGGGGAGGGACTGGAACTTCCAATCCTCTAACCATGTGGTTAGTTCCCCTGGCAACCAGCCCCCACCCTTTGGAAAGGAATCACTCTCCAAAAAGTCACCTCGTTCACCTAACAAGAGACACCTTGACTGCTCTCCCCACTTAGGAAATTCCCAGAGTTTTAGGAGTTCTGTGCCAGGGCCGGGGGACAAAGACCAAAAATGTATTTCTTATTATTAATACAAATCACAAGGTCACAGTGACCCCAAATTTCAGTGATGATTTGGTTCTATAACCTCAAAAGGTTTTCAGCAGTTGATTGGGCCTTTTTAAAAAAAGAAAAACTTTGGGCCACACCTTGCAGCATGCGGGATCTTAGTTCCCCAACCAGGGATTGAACCCAGACTCCCTGCATTGGAAGGCAGAGTGTTAGCCACTGGACCACTGGGGAAGTCCCTGATTGGGCCCTTTTTAGATGAAAATGTTACTGTGGCATAAACCAGACAATTCAAGATTTCAAAGCAGCTGGAGTTGAGCATGAACCATCTTCCTGTGGCGTCTTCAGATCATAAGCGACTTTTCCAAGGCCCCTGCAACCCCGAGCTGTCCCCTGAGGTGAGTCAGGCCCCAGGCAGCCTCTTGCCTTCCCCTGCTCGAGACCAGAGTCTATTCAGGGGCCGCTGGGCACAGGCAGCGTGCGGGGTGTGCACGGGTCCACGCCAGCGCGATTAGCGGAGAGACGCCTAGGATGACTCATTCCCGAATGTGCTCTGATTACAAGAAGTGAGAGGGTCTGGGGAACAAGATAGCCTCGGAGAGAGCCCAGCCACACAGCCTTGTCCACTGCGAAACAAAACTGGGGCTTATGCATGCTTCCCCAGGGAGAGAGAAATCCCTGGACTCCGTTGGATACTCAAACAATGACCCCCAAAAGATGAAGAGTCTTAAAGTGGGATTTCTCGGCCTTGGAGTTGCTGGCATTTGATATCTTGCAGCATTCCTAAATGCAACCGAAAATGTCCCCAGATGTCACCAGTGTCCCCCGGGGCCCCAACATGGAGGGCCAGCTAGACAGGCTGGACCAGGGACAGGGATGAATGAAATGAAAGTTGCTCAGTCGTGTCTGACTCTTTGCGACCCCATGGACTATACAGTCCATGGAATTCTCCAGGCCAGAGTACTGGAGAGTGTAGTCTTTCCCTTCTCCAGGGGATCTTCCCAACCCAGGGATTGAACTTGCGTCTCCCACATTACAGGCGGATTCTTTACCAGCTGAGCCACAGGGAAAGCCCAAGGGAAGCCCAGGAGTAGGGATGGGGGGATGCAGAAGGACAGTGATGCAAGAGGAATGGGGGCAGATGAGCAAGTCCCCCCCACCCCGAGATGTCTGCTGGCCCAGTCGTCTGCAGTTGCGACCGGGCAGGGTGTGCAGGTCACAGGGGTTGCAGAGGTGTGTGACCCCCTTTGCTCCCCCAGGGTCAGCGGGTGTGTGAGGCTGAGCCGCTCTGGGGCAAAATGGGCTTCGAGCCCCACACCAACGGGGCCCCTGTATGCGGTGTGAGCCTTTCTCCCGAGTCAGGTTTATTGTTGAGCAGACATCCCGTGATGACTGGGGGAAAACCAGCCTGGCTGAGCACACTGTGGGGGGGCTGGATCCTAGAGACACAGAACATTGAGTGTCCCGAGAGAGGCTTCTGATACTCACGGCCACAGACTGGGGGCAGGGGGGAGGCTTAAAGCAATACTAATTGATTCTCTCCCAGTTTTGGGGTCCAGAAGTCTAAAGTCAAGGTGCCAGCAGGACCGGGTGCCCCCCAGGCTCTGGGGGAATAACACTCCCAGCTCTTCCAGTTTTGGGGGCTCCAGGCATTCCTGGGTTTGTGGCCACAGCCCCCCAGCCTCCGCCTCCTCCTCACACTGCCTCCTCCTCTCTGTGCATCTCTCCTCTTCTTGTAAAGACACCCATCATTCTGCATAAGGCCCACTAATCCACTGTAACCTTATCTAACTTGATTCATCTGCAAAGACCCCATTTCCAAATAAAGGCCCCTTCGCAAATATGGGGAGTTGGGATGTGGGTGTCTCTTTTGGAGGGCACCATTCACCCCACCTCAAAGCTGAGCCTTTATACACGAGCGGTTATCCCAGGAGTGGGGGAAGCTCACGCAGGACCCTTCAAGGTGCAGCCATGGGTGGGGCAGACACGGCTCGGGGTTGGAGGGCTGAGCAGGGCAGGTGGTCTGGCGGGGACCAAGCCTTGGCCTGGCTGCCTCGGTGCAGGGTCCCGGGGTATGCACGGAAGCCCCTGAGGTTGTCAGGATGCAGGTTCAGACTCAGCAGGTCTAGCAGTGCCCCATACTGCACTTCTCACCTGCTCCCAGGGTGTATAAACTGCTGACCCTGCTCCATGCTTGGAGGTGTGCGGAGCGTGCAGGTGTTTCCCCAGGAGCCGTCAGAAACTTCCCCAAGGAAGTACACCCCCCCAGTGTCCATGCAAGTCCCCAATCCCCTGTCCAGTGCCCCAGAGGTAGCCCAGACAGAGACTCCCACACACACTGGGTGCCCCGCGCCAGGAACCCAGCGGAGTGGGGAGTGGTGGGCCTGGAAGAAACGTGCTCATAACTTCATGTATAGGACGCATGGAGGCTGAACCTGGCCGACTGGCTGTGATCACAGGTGTCCCACTTGCACCCCACCCTCCCCCAGGTACCTTGGGCCCAGAGGAACTCAGCTTAAAAGTTGCTTCCCCAGCCACCCACAAGAGGGGCCCTGGTTGTCAAATCAGAATCTGACACCTTGATCCAGAAGACGGTCCCTGAAGTCAGTATCACACATGAGGGTCCAGAAGGGGTGTCATGTCAGAGATCCTTGGGGCAGCAGACAGGATGGAAATGATGGGGGAAAGCTCCTGGAGGGAGGCGGCCCAGGCCTTCCTTCTCCAGAAGTGCCTCTTCTGCCCACCCCCCACTCCTCTGCCCCTCCGATGGCGTTGGGGTCAGCGGCCAGGGTTCCCAGTAAACGGACAAGAGCAGCTTGTGGGCCAACATGTTTCCTTGTAACTGAAACCCATCAGCATTTTTCAAGTCCAGCCTCAAAGCCAGAGCATTATTTATGTCCAGTGGTCATTGCCGAGAAGGCCACACAGTAAAATCCCAGCTAAGTACTGGGGGTGACTGAGGCCTGCACTGCCCTGATGTTGAACTTGACTCTGGCTTTGGCAGAATTGCTAAGGCCGCAGACACGTGAACCCTACAGGGTCAGTTTGCTTTCATGCTGCCGTTCAGGGCTCGCCACCGCACCCCAGAGTTGGCGGGCTGTAGTTTCTGCTCGTTCCTCCCCAGAGTTGGTGGGGGCCGCGGCGGCATCTGTTTCCCGTCTTTGTGGAAGTTGTTTTTTGAAGAGCAAGCGAGGAGCTGCCTGCAGGAGGATGGGAGCCACCTCCACACCAGACTCCAGGATGCACGGTCAGGCGGTGAGGGCACCTGAGCTCCCAGGGAGGCTCGGACCCCGCCCAGCCCCTCTGAGGCCACGTGTGCGGGTCCAGACCCAGCCCGGCCACGTCCTGGGGGCTGAGCAGCCTCAGGCACGTGGCTTCCCCACTCGGGACCTCAATTTTTCCATCTGTAGAATGGAGGTGATGGCACGTCCTTCCTCCCAGGGGGGTGGGAAGGGTTGCCATGGAAACAGGGATGGGGGAGAGGCATGTTTCTTGCAGTTTCCAGCTGAGGGCTTGTGGGCATGAGCTGGTGTCCTGAGACCATTCCCAGACTTGGCTAAGCGCGGTGATGAGCATGGAGTGGGGCTGGGGGGTGGGTCTCTCCTCATGGCCTGGACATTGGGGTGGGGGTTCTCCACTCTGAGGCACCTCAAGTCTAATTTCAACAACTCCGTATGTAAGGACAGTGCAGCAACAGATGTTCTTGGGGATTTGTCAGCCTGGACGCAAACCCCCACCCTGTGTGGGCACCCTGACCCGCCTTGTGGTACAGGGGTCTGGTCCCTTTACCGAGGGAAGGGACTGAGGCCCTGAGAGGTGGGGCAAGGAGATCAAGGCCCCTGGGCCCAACAGGGGCAGAGCCAGCAC
The DNA here is from genome assembly GCF_019320065.1 of Cervus canadensis. NCBI lineage: Eukaryota > Metazoa > Chordata > Mammalia > Artiodactyla > Cervidae > Cervus > Cervus canadensis. The sequence goes on along the minus strand of NC_057414.1, from coordinate 47,600,169 downwards.
TTGAACCTGGGTGCTGAGTCCTCATGTCACACTCTTTGCCCTGAACCGTGAGAACTGGACTATAGAGAGGGCTGAGCGCCAAAGAATTGATGCTTTTGAACTGTGGTGATGGAGAAGACTCTTGAGAGTCCCTTGGACAGCAAGGACATCCAACCAGTCAATCCTCTAGGAAATCAACCCTGAATATTCGTTGGAAGGACTGATGCTGAAGCTGAAGTACTTTGGCCACTGATGCTAGGAACTGACTCATTGGAAAAGAACCTGTTGCTGGGAAAGATTGAAGGCAGGAGGAGAAGGGGACAGCAGAGGATGAGATGGTTGGATGGCATCACTGACTTGAGCAAGCTCTGGGAGATGGTGAAGGACAGGAAAGCCTGGTGTGTTGCAGTCCATGGCATCGCAAAGAGTCAGACGTGACTTAGTGACTGAACAACAAAACATGGTCTTCAGCCCCATCTCTCTCCTACCTCTAGGCTTAGTGCCTATGCCATGAGCCTCTCTTACAGTGAGGTGTCAGGGGCCATTGTCTAGTCCTGAAGCTATTCATATCTCTATTCATAATTCCACCATTACATATTAATTTCTTTGGCCATAAAGTTTTTATGTCTCTTGAGTCTTAAGTCCTGAGGCTTTATATACCCCGCCTGGCTTCCTTTGGGCCTCTCTTGGTTTTGTGGATTTTTGCGTACTTTGGTTTTTGCGTACTTGTTATAAAGTGAATTCTGGACATGTTTTAAGAGTCTTGTCTTTAAAGTTCCCCAAGGACAGCTCTGCCCGGGTTCCAGGTAGTTGGGCTGAAATCTGTGCCCCTCTGGCTGTGGTTCTGATGTCCTCCCATGTCTCTAGGCCGGTTGTGTGCCAGAGCCAGCTCTTTCTGGCTCATCGGGAATTCTGCCAGCTGGGTGTTAACCCTTTGGTACATGAATCAGGCCACAGCGGGAGTGTTTACACCATGGAAACTGTCAAATGATGCAGCTACAGATCAGGATTGGTTTTTCTTCCTGGAGAGCAGGGGGTTGGGGCAGGGGGACTGCATACCTTGTCAGCATGCTCCTGCTCTGTGCCCCCACGTCTCCCTTTCCTGAAGAGGTCAAGTGTCTTCCAAAGTGTCTGTTGTATTTTCACTTCTCGTTATGACACTTTTTTATTTCTGCAAGTTCTGTTTGGTTCTTTTCCAAGTTGGCTGTGTCATTTTCTTTAATAGTTTCCTGTCCTTTGCAGGACCTTTCTATCTTGAGGTTTATTTCTCTAAACGAGGTGAGCTTAGCTGATTTATTGGATTTATTATCCATGTAATCCTCTCAGAATCCCAAAGCTGAGGGGGTCACTTCTGCTGGTTCTCTTCCAGCTGTCTTTCATCCTGGTGGGCCTGGCGCTCTTCCCCACTGGCCACCACCCTTACATAACCCGTGGGGCAGTTCCCAAGCCCAGGAAGAAGGTGCCCTTATCCAGAAAGGCTTGGCACTTGCATTCTCCACTCATCTGAGGGCATTATGGATAGGACCACCCTGAGCCAAGGTCACGGGCTGATGTGCCTGGACCCACTGGGATCCTCACCCACTCCTTCTCCTGCTCGGCAGCAACACCACCTTCCTTGTAATTCCTGGGACTGGAGGAGGGAGGCCCTTTCTGGGTCAACTGAAAGTGTCGTCTCCTGGAAGTCCAGCTCCATGGGGAAGGAGGGTTCTTCTGTTAAGACTCCCCATCTTAGGCGGTTGCTCTTCTGGGTCTTCTCAGGTCTTCAGCAACTTTAAGACGTCACACTTTTTTTTTTTTTTAATTGTTTTCCATGAGAGGGTGAATCTGAGTAACCTACCCACCCATCATCAAAGCAGGACTGTGAATGAATACATGTCTTTTATTCCTTCAACAAGTCAGGCCTTGGGAGCCAGACCCTATGCCGAGAGCTGAGGGGTAAATCCTCCCCAACCAGTCCTGCAGCCCCAGCTCCCTCAGAGACTGCGTTCTGGGTCCTGGCTCACTGGAGACAGTCGAGGGTACCATGTCCAGGATGTGTAGAAGGCATGCTTGTGCCAGCACCCCATGTGACCGTGCCCGAGTGACCACAACCGCTCCTCCTGGGCGGTGCAGACGTGGGCAGCAGGAACCATGGGGCAGAAATGCCTCCCTGTGGACCCTTTCCCAGGGACTGGGCACTTTCCTGTCCCCTCCGGGAGCCTTCTGGGTGAAGGGTGGGCGTGAGCAAGTCAGAGTCAGCCCCCAGTGGTGGTCCCAGACTGCCCCCTCATCCACGAGTATTTAAGTGAACCCAGCGATGCTGCCAGAGGTCGGGGATGAACCGCGGGAGCATCCCCGGCCAGCACACAGTAGGATCTCAGCAGGACTGTCCCCCCAGCCCCCCTGGATCACTCAGCAAATATCATCAAGCCAGGCTCCCGTGAGATGACACGTTCAGGTGACCCAGAAAGGGCCCCTGTCTTCCCACTCCGGGAGCTGGAAGGAGGGCGGTCCTGGCGCCGAGCAGGAGAAGGAGGGGATGAGGCCCACCCCATGCCAGATGCTCTCCCTCCCAGGGGGCACGAAGTTCAGCTAAACAGACAGACCCAGCCTGGAGCCAGCCTTCCAGCTCATCCCACGCGGGACCCCGGTGCCAACAGGAAGAGCAAGCAGGCCCCAGGGCTGCCAAGAATGCACCCGGTCATTAGGGACTGACCAGGCATCACAGGCCTTGAGCACATTCGAGGAGAGCACAACCCCTCCCGCAGAGCAGCCCTGGCCTCGGAGGCCCTCCGGGTGGTGTTATCCTTGGAGCTGCGGAAGCCGAGGGCACAGAGAGGGGCAAGCTGACCAGGCCCCAGTGGTGGTCAGACGTCCAGCCCAGGCGTCCCACTGGGGCTCCAGGGCTTCCTGGCCCGGCGGTGCCTGGGAGCTGTCCTGTGTACCCCTGCCGTGTACACACGCTCCCCACAGCTCCTGCTGGACCATGAGCCAGGGTGGGGTGCACACACAGGATGCCGTGGAGGCGCCCCCACCACCCTCGGGCCTGCATACTCAGCACCCCCTAATTCCCTGATGGCAGTGACGGGGCCCTCTGGGGTGGGCTGGGGAGGTGTACTGCCCCGGAGCCCTCTGGGGGCATCTAGGGACCCCATGCTCGGCCTCGCTGAGACCAACCTTCCAACAACCTCGGAGCCCGCCCTTCAGCATAGACGGGTGACCGTGATGTACAATAGGCAGACTCAGGCAGCCGTGGGGACCAAGAGGGGCCCTTGGCATCCTTGACCGCCAGGAATCCGCCCCCGCCCCCCACCCTGGGGACGTTTTTGCTTGTTCTGTGATTCCCTTCTTCCTTCTAAAAGGAAAGTGCCAGGAGCGACTATGGGGAGGTCTCTGTTCCTGTGAGTTGAGCCGGGAACGGAGGTTTAACCCCGCCCAGTATGTGCTGGGCGAGCCTCCCCCTCCCCTCCCCCACCTTCGATGAAACAGTCCCAGTCACTCTTCTGGGCCTTCTTGGCTCTTTAGCAACTTTAAGGTGTGACATTTGTTTTCTTATTATATTTCTTTGTCCAGCATTTCGTGGCAGTCTATTGCAAGGGCCCTGATCCCGTCCCCTCCCCGAGCCCCTTGGCCCTGCCCACACCCACGCCAAGGCCCCTGGGGTTCTGTGGCCTCCAGACTCCCCACCCAAGGGGCCAGTCCCGACAGAAGCCACTGCTCTGGGGCGTCCGCCTGGAGCAGGGGACCGGCGTCTCACGGTTTCTTCCCGCCAGGAGCAGACTGCTGTCAGGCCGGGCACCAAGGTTTAAAACATCCCATATGTGTTCTCATCCTACGAGTCCCACGACCCTTTCCCGATCCTGCCAGATGTTTTTCTGGGAGGGACCCTGTCGCTCACGTAAACAGCGGAGCGTGTTTTCCCAGGGATGCCGGCCCGGGCACTGCTTCTTGACCACCGTCGAGACAAATCTCCACGGACTCGGAGGAATATATTTTGGGTCTTTGCGTGCAACTGAGCGCACAGAAATAAACCTGGGCTGTAACAGGAAAGACGGGGTTGGCCGTATGGGGCCATCCACAGACATGTCACAGCGCCCCATGTGGTCAGCCCCATGCCTGGGAGCCCCCAGGCTAGAGGCTTGCTGCCTCTTGGGTCTCAGTGCCCCAGGGCTTCCTAGGGTAGCGGAGGCGGCTTCCAGCTTCTTGGCAAAGAAAGTCTGTGCAGGGGTGGTCTTAACGGCCTCAAGTTCGTGGAGAGGCGGCATGGCCCCAGCCACGGGGTTGGGCAGGGTTGCTGAGAGCACCAGGAACTCCCCCGAGCTGTGAAGCAGGTCATGTATGGCAAAGAGGAGCAAAAGGTGGGCTCAGAGAGGTGGAGTCACTCGCCAGACACAGCACCAGACCAGGACTCCAACCCAGGTCGCTGAAACCACGGCTCCCTCCTATGCCCATCCGACCTGCCCCTTGAGGGCAGCAGGAAGATCTGGGCTCCCCTGGCCTGAGCGCCCGGGCCTGCCTCCCCTCGTCCGTGCTGGGATGTGTCCATTCCCAAACGCATGCGCTGTGTCCCCCGGCCCTGGGCCGTCACGTCAGGCTCCAGGCTCCCTGCAGGTGAGCCCCACGCCCACCAGTGCACCTCCGGGCCCTGCGCATCTGGTCCCTGTGCCCGAGTGTCCTCATCCTCACTGTCTTCTTGAGGCAGCCCCAGGACTGAGGTTCTGGAACCCCGCTTCTTCAAAGCTCCCTGCACCAAACCCAGTGAGGCTCTCCCGTGTGGCCTCATGACAAGTGTGGTGGGCTAAGTGGTGGCCCCGAAAGCTGTCCATTCCTCCTGCTGCCTGCAAAGGTGACCTTATTCCAATGAAAGGTCTTGGGAGATGGAAGTAAGTTACTGACCTCTGCACCAGATCACCCGGGATGCATGTGGACCCTAAATCCAATGACGGGTGTCCTTGGAAGAGAAGAGGGGGTGATCTGAAGCACAGAGCCACCCAGGGGAGAAGGTTTGTGCAGATAGACGCAGAGGTCAGGGTGATGTGGCCACAAGCCCAGGGGGGCCTGGAGTCCCCCAGGGGCTGGACCAGGCCAGAGGGACCCGACCCTGGAGCCTCTGAAGGGAGCTCAGCCCTGCCCACACCTTGATCACAGGTTTCTGATTCCAGAACTGGGGGAGAATGAATTTGTGTTAAAGCTGTCCAGTCTGCGGCCAGTGGCTGCAGCTGCCCCTGGACACTGACCGTGAACTTGCCAGTTCCAAGGTGAGAACAGTGGCAGGACTCACCCCCCACCCCCCACCCCACCCCCACACACACAACCTTGTCATGAGGTTAAATGAGTTAATACGCACAGATGCCTGAATCAGGGACTGACACTTAGATCTCAGCCCCCTTCACCTCCTCCTCCTCCTCGTCATCACCATCATTATTAGGGGCCCTCATCCACTTGTTCAGCGGACACGTGGTGCTCTTGCATGGCTCCGATGTGGGCAGCAAGGCCAGCGAGCTGGGAGGTTCCACACAGGACTCACCCTGCATGCTGGGGCCACATGGACAAGGCCTGTGCAGTGACACAGAGGCCCCGGGAGAGGCTGGATCCTCTGGTCATGGGAGGTGTGGGGGCCTCATCGTCAGAGGTGGAGGGGAGAGCCAGGCTCATCCGGGGGGTGCAGCCCTTCACTCAAAGTGGGGGAAGAACCCCACATGGCACGTGGTGTCTGGGAGGCTCCCCTTGCCCTGGTGCTCCAGCCACAGATGAGCAGGAGTCTGCATCTCACTAGGGGCCGAGGCTGGCGTTGAGTGAATGTGTTTGGCCCACTGAGGATTTTTTTCTTAAAGACCATCCTAAGTGACTTCAGCTCCACTGCTTTTTGCAAAAACCTACAGTGATCCCAAGAACTCTGTACACTCCAAAGGTGGTGACTGGACATGGAGCCCAGCACAGACCCAAGTCAGTCCTGCCCTGAGTCCCACGGGCCAGCCACACCATCCCCCTTCCACGGCCTGGCTTTCTTCCGCCAGGATCCCCAGAATGGTGGAAAGGCAAGTGTGGCCTCAAGCTGGGGGGCCCAGCATGGGCTCCAAGCCCCTGGGGGTCCCCTTGGGAAGTCTGGTGGACCATAGTTCCCACTGCCGTCAGGCAGCTCTGTCTCAGGGAATGTCGTGTTTCTTTGCTTTATGTTGTGGTGCAGCACCCCAGTTATCTCAGGGCGATTGGGAAGTCTGTTGGTGTTACATGCGCCCGCCTTAGATGGGGAAACATTATTGCTGCATTGACACTGCTCACTCGATACTGGGAATCTGTTAAACACAAATGGCAAGGGGAAGAGAGAAAAACAGCAAAAGAAAAATAGAGAGTTGCTGGGCTGCTTCAGGCCTCACCTGTGATTAAGAGTGTATACAGCCTGCACGTGAACCCGGGTTCCCACACCCACCAGCCACAAGGTGCCAGGCCCTGATTTTAGACCCCCAGCTTCACTAAGGAGTCATTGATAGATTCAGTTTTGTGTATTTCAAGTCTACATTGTGATGACTTGATGCCCATAGACGTCATGGAATGACTGCCCAACATATGCATCGCCTCACACAGTTAGCTCTGTGTGTGTGTGTGTGTGTGTGTGTGTGTACGTGCATGTGCGTGTGTGTGCATGTGTATGGTGAGGATGCTTTGGTCTCGCAACACCTTTCAAGTACACAATACCATATTATTAACTACGGTCACCCGGCTGTTCGGTAGGTCCTCAGAACTTTATCTTATAACTGAAAGTTGGTCTCTCTCACCTACATCTCCCCATCCCCCTGACCAGCGCCTGGCAACCACTGCTCTACTCCATGCCTGTGAAATAGGCTTTTATTGATTCTACACATAAGTGATACCATACAATGCTTGTCGCTCTGTCTGACTAGTTTCACTGAGCAGACTATCCTCCAGGTTTGTCTGTGTGGTCACAAATGGCGGGACTGCCTTCTTATATGGCTGGATAATACCCCACTGTATCTATCTCCCACACTTTCCTGATCTGCTCACCACTGAACGACCCTCAGACCGTCTCTGTATCTTGGCTGTCGGAGAGCAAGGCTGCAGTGAACATGGGAGTGCACTTGGCTCTCTGAGATCCTGATGTCATTGTCTTGGGCTGGCTACCCAGAAGTGAGATGGCTGGGTCAGATGGTGGCTGTCGTTTTAATTTTCTGAGGAACCTAGGCTGTAACTTCACCTCTCCAAGCCTCAGTGTCCCCATCCATGAAGGGAGCAGTGGTCCAGGCTTCCCCATCGAGCTCGTTGTATTACTGAGCCCAAGCTTGTTCTGCTAGCCATAGGACAGGCCAATAAATGGGGAGATGAGTTGCTGGAACAAGGAATAACGACTTTAACCAGAAAGCTAGTAAACCGAGAACAGCAGACTAGCATCTCAAAAAACCATCTTCCCTCAGTCCAAATTCGGGCTCCATTTATATAGGAGAGGGAGGGAGCAGGAGGGGGGGCGGGGGTCCGCCGGCTTGGGGGCGGGGCTTACCGTAGCACTGACCAACGGCTGAGCAGAAACACTAACGGTTGCTGGTCGACAGTTGCTCACTAATGGCCGCTTGCTTGGGGGCGGGGCTTACCATGGCACTGACCAATGGCTGAGCAGGACCTCTAACGGTCGCTGGTGGACAGTTGCTCACTAACGGTCACTTGCTTGGGGAAAGGGCCCGTTGTGGTACCAGCCAGTGGCAGAGCGGGGCCGCGATAGCTCAAGCCTGCCTTGCTGCCAACTGCACCCGGGCTGAAAGGTGTGACACCAGAAAGCTTCCAGGTCTGAGGACGTGCCCGCCGCCCCAGCAAGGTCGTTCCCGGGCTCTCGGCAGAGAGAGGTCCACAGGCAGCAGAGAGCGAGGTGGCCACCGTGGTACGGGGATCACTGTCTGAGGTGACGGGCACAGTGGGCTCAGCCTGCCGCCGGCCCCACTGGTCAGCTCACACACCGATGAGGTGGCCCTGGAGTGGGGCCCCCGCCCTCCCCCCAACTCGCACAGTAGGTGGACTGCGGGAGCGGCCGTCCTGGTGGGCTAGGGGCGGAGAAGTACAGGCGGAGCGGCCCCTGCCTCAGTGGAGTGCGACCCCCGGCGCCAAGGAGGGCGGAGGGAACAGCCCATCTCACGTAGGGTTCAGGCTGGACCGGGGTGGCAGGGAGAGGCGGCTGTTACCACTGGAGTCAGTCCTCAAAGTTCTTGTCATAGTTTGTGTGGTTCCTGGCCTAACGGAGTGACCCTCTGCTGCCTGATCCTGTCATTCAGATGCGCTGGACCAGAGGGAAGTCACTGTCCGAGTTCGCAGCAGCTTAGTCAGGGTGATGGACTTGCACACAGGCGGGTCTGAGCCGATCACATTAGGATAAAGGCAGTGCAGACCCAGGGAAGCTGGCGGACAGGGGCTGGGGGTGGGGTGGTGGCCGGATCCAGTCAGAGGTGTGTCCTGACCCACAAAGTTGCCCGGAGGGGACCATCTTCACTGTCAGCTCCTCAGCCCTGCTTGGGGACCCTGGGGACATTGAATACACCCCCTCAGTCGAAGGGCCTGGAGTCTTGGATGTGAAAGGTCTTACATGGCTCGGACTGTTCTGGGGGCCCTCAGCTTCCCCCCGCCCCCCAGTACCTCCCAGGTGTTGTGGGGTCAGGACCTCCCTCCAGGCACCGCGCCCAACCCCTCCCTGTTCATCACTCCTGTGGGATGCCAGGGGCCCACCCAACCCCCAGCTTTCTTGTGCCATCTGCAGGGGATTCTAAGGGTGCCAGGGAGCATCGTCAGAGGAGCCCAGAGTTGATGAGTAGAAGGAGCCCCACCTGCTGCCATCTTGTAAACTGTAGTTGCCCTGAAGGTAAAAATGATTTTCAGCCCCAAACATCTGCCCACGCTGACTGAGGCCCTCTCCCCTCTTTCTAGACAAAAATTCACGGGGTTGGATTTGTAAAAATCCACGCACCCTGGAATGTGCTGTGCCGAGAGGCCGAGTTTTTGAAACTGAAGATGCCGACAAAGAAGGTCAGCGATGATGCTTCTGCTCCCAAGGGGCCCCGGGTCTGTGTGTCAGGGAAGCCAGCAGGAGAACAACATCGGGAGGGTCCGGGTTGTTAGGAAAAAGCCCAAGGGAGCTTTTTCCCACCCACCCACCCTGGGAGGGCAGGAGGGTTCCAGGGTCCCCTGGGAGGGCGGAGGTTACAGTCTGGGCCCCACGGAGATGGCATGGGAGCCAGGGAGCTTCTCATAAACACAAACACAGGGAAACTTCCTGATCCACTGTTCTTATGTTCAGTATTTCATCAGACTCATTTCATATGATTACGTTTTCTGGCTTGCTGGGGCTTTTCTTCTTGATCTCCGACAACTTCAAGCTGGGAACCCCGTGTGTCCCAGGAGCTCAGGGAGGCCTCAGGGTTTACTTGTGAGCATGGAGAGGGAAGCTTTTCTCAGGAATGTCAGCTCCCAGCTTCTCAAATCCACCAGCATCCTTTGGATTGCCTCTTTTTAAACAAATGCAAAGTTGGGGGAAGTTCCTTGGAATGTACTAGAACTGCCCTTTTGGCTGGGATCTCCCGAAACTCTGAGCTTTCAGGAAACCCAGCTTTCAGGAAACCCAGGAGTAGAGGAGGCGTCCTGGCCCATCCCCGCCCCCGCCCCGTTCCCAGGCTGGCCAGCTCCGGGGTAGGGGGGTTAGGGGGGAAGGGGCTGCCTCCCCAACCAGCTCAGAAGAGATGCCCAGGGTCAGGGCTCAGCAGATGACGCGCCCCTCTGCCCTGCCTGGTCCACAGCTGTATCACATCAGCGAGACCCGCGGCCTCCTCAAGAAGATCAACTCTGTGCTCCAGAAGATTACGGACCCCATCCAGCCCAAGGTGGCAGAGCACAGGCCCCAGACCACCAAGAGGCTCTCCTACCCCTTTTCCCGGGAGAAGCAGCATCTGTAAGTGGGGGCCCCACCTGCCCACCACTTCCCGGGGAGGGCGGGGCCTGCTGTGTGGTGACACCACCCCACTCTGGACTTGTCCTAATGACACAGTCTGCAGGACCAACCAGAATTCTCCATCCCTCCCCTGCCCAAAGAAGTGGCCACTTCAGCCCCTGGAGCATATTCCCGTAAGAGCTTGTGGTTCTTGAGCACAGAAGGGGCCCTGGAGATAACCTCTGAGGTCACTATGAACTGAGGAATTAAGGGGACAAAAATCTCGTCCTTCTGCTGGGTGACACTTAGGAAAACTAGCACAGGCCCAAGTGAGGGCAGGCCTGGGCCCCCACCCCTGCCTGACTCCATCCCTCTCAGGATGCGTTCTGAGGAACTGGGCAAGGTTGACTGTAGCCCCTGAAGCCTGCCGAGCTCTGGGAGCTGAGAATTGGAAAGCAGCCCCCCAGCCAGAGTTCTAGGGCCTGGGTGTTGCAGCTAGCCGGGCGGCCTGGCAGGGCTGCAGTCTTCTGGAACCTTCCCTCCTCCCCCACTCTTGATAGGCAGTGGGGCGTAGCCACCCGGGTCAGTGGCGGCTGCACGGCCTTGCCGGGCAGAGCTGGAGCGTGGGTGGGAGTGGAAATAGAAAGTCTGGAGTCTGGGAATCCTGTGGGGTTGGGATGACAAAGCTGTGGGGGGTGGGAGGCCCCTGGACACCCCTTGTCCCATGGGACCCACAGAACTGGGCCTCAGCTCGGAACTGGAGCTTCTGCTCTGGCCCGGGAGTTAGTCATACGGCAGGGGCCACATGCTCCATTGCTGTTTCCCAGTCCTGGGGATCAGACATGAGAGAGAGGAAGTGCCCCAGCCCAGCTTCCCCCTCCAGCTCCAGGTCCCAAGCCCCCGGGCTTGAGAGGGAGACACCCGCCTTCCACGACCCATAGGGCCCCGGCCTCTCTCGGTTCTGCCACGGCTGCCTCCCTCAGCACCCCATCTTGCAGGCCTGGCTCTCCTCCAGGCTCTGGGCCACCCCCACCCCGAGTTGCCCTCCCCAGCTCAACCCTGATTGTCTTGGGGAGTGGATGATACTTTCCAGACATGTCCCTCTGCCCTCTAGCCCTAAGACATCTGTGTGGCCCAAGACCTCAGGACCGAAACCATTTGGGAATTACAGTGAGACTGTCTGAAATGTTAAAGTACCCAAGGGTCTGATCACCCTGGTGTCACTGAAGCAGAAGTGAAATTGCCCCCGAGGGTGTCCTCAGAAAGAAAAAGGGTCCTTGAAGAGGGAGATCTGACCACATTTGCTGCTAGGGTCACCTCCTCCGCCCACACCATGACCCCATGTGGGTCTCCCAGCCTCCCCAGGGGGTGAGGATGAGACAGACCCTTCCAAACATCCAGGGTTGGGTCACACCCAGCAGGCAGACTGAGCTTTGCCGATTTCACGGTCACCATTCACAGGGGTAGTGACCTGCCATTTCCAGTGAGCTGTGTCTCTTTTTTCCCCCCAATATTTCAACAGATTTGACCTGTCTGACAAGGATTCCTTTTTCGACAGCAAAACCCGGAGCACAATAGTAAGTATCACTCACTCATGGGAATCCACAGCTCCCCAGCAAGGTGGCCCCCGGGAAACAGGATGATAATTTCATTTCAGTTAAATTCCCCTGGGTGGAGGGGCTCTAATTGTCTGTGATGGAAATAATGAGAATAATAAAACCAGAGGGCTGTGAGGAGCCCAGGGGACCGACGGGTGGATCCTCAGGAAAGAGGCAGAGGGACTCCAGACCCCGCGGGTTATTTCAGAATGTTCCCTTGTCTTCGTGGCTCCCCGCACGCCTCTCCCGCCTCCCTGCAGCTGCCCTTATGGAGTCTGTACATTCCTCTCTGCCTGGAGGTTTCTGAGCAGGCCGGCCAGGCGGGGCTTATGGTGCGGTGCAGACAAAGGCATGAGGGTTGGGGCTAGATTTCCAGACGAGCAAACTGTGGTTTGAAATCTGACCAGGCCACTCTGCCCTACTCTAGGTATTGGTTTAATATTTATCCAGCAGCCGCCAACTTGTCCACCAGCCATGCTGGGCTGTGCCCAGCTCGGGACCCAACTTCTATCTAAACAAGGATTAACCTGGTGGCCAAGCTGCTGCTTTCCTCTCTTCCCAACCCAGCGAGGAGAGGGGCAGGGCAGAGAGCAGGCTGCCTCTTGATGTTGAGCAGACAGCTGCCCCTCACAGCTGTATCTCGGGGCTGGCAGGCACCAGGCATGGGACAGTGGTGCATGCCGCCTTGGCATGGGGAGCTGGGCCCGATGCCTGGACAGGCAGACCCAGGTCCCACCCACACGGTGTCCCCTCCCAGCCTGGCAGCTTCCGTGGTGGCCTCCTGCTCAAAGGGCTGCCGTGTGTCCCCTCCGAGGGTGACCTGGATGCAGGGCCTACTGTTAGTATTGATTGTGTTATTGGTGAAATTCAATCTCATTATAATAAACAAGGAGGAATTCGTTTACACAGAAATGCCCACGGCCGGTGTAGTTTGGGGTTGATATGTGTCCAGGAGAGGTAACTTCCTCTTGGCCACTGACTGCTCCAGAGAACTGGACCTAGTTGAACCTGAATGGTTTCATTTTTTTCTTTGTCATTTTGGGATGAGGGAGGATTGGAATGGCCAGTGGGGAGACCTGGGAACCTGCCATTTCCAGATGTTTGTGTGCCCCGGTTTTATATTACTAAGAATCACTAGGATGCTCCTGGAAGGGTAGGGTGCAAATTTGTAAGTTCATTCTTATTGTCAGGGAGGTGGCCCAAGGTTGTGGGGGCATATGTGAATGAAAGCTCTGGGCCTCATCTTGTTTAGGATCTGCTTTATAATTAAATTCAGACGTGATCCCCAAGTCACAGAAAGCTATTCTGTCAGAGCCAGTAAGTGTTAGCTGAATCATCCTTGGCTCTGATTACCTCTGGGGTGGGAGTCATTGTCTCCCAGAGACCTTGAAGGCCAGTTTTTAAACCACCAATGCACCAGAGAAACTCTTTGGTGACTCAAAACTCTGCCCTTGGTTAGTTCAATCCTATGGTCTCAGAGACCCAGCATCGTTCTAGACAAGGCTGTGACAGTCCTCCCTGCCTCCTTCCTTGGGCTCCTGGCACTGGGGCAACCCAGTGTGCAAGTGGGTAGGAGCCAGGATCATCAGAGAACCACGGGGAAGGGTCAGAGGTTGCCCTTGGGTCTCGGGACTTGAATCTTCCACCGGTAGGCACTAGGGAGCCATAGATGGTTGTGGAGCAAGGTCCTAGAAAAATCACCACCAGTGGCCAGACCTGGAAGAGGGTGGATATGGGGTCACAGTGGTGGTTGTGAACCAGGGCTGTAACTGCATGTGCAAGGAAAGAGGTGATTGCGGGAGAAGCAGCAAGGTCAGGATGAAGCCACCGATGAGATTCAGGAAGTGCTGGGGAGGGAGCCAGTTCACTGGGTGATTCATTCATTCACTCGTCAATCGGTTACTGAGCACCTGGTATCTTCCCAAAACAGGCGGGAGGGGAGAAGCAACAGGCACGTTGATACTTAGCAAGTGTGGAGGGATCCAGGATTAGAGAATAGAGTTAGGGAACTCTCTGGCAATCCAGTGGTTAGTAAGCCACACTTTCACTGCTGGGGCCAGGGTTCAATCCCTGGTCGAGGAACTGAGATCCTACAAGCTACGAGGCATGGCCAAAAAGAAAGGGAGAGTGAGAGCAAAATTAGAAGGTGGAGCAGTGGGGACCATGGCTTCTCGGTTGCCTGTTTGTTAAGGTGGTCCTGCAGCCACTTAGCTCTTGGGGGACAAGTGTTTCTGGTGAAAGGAATGGCCAGGGTGCAGACCCTGGGGTCCCAGGAGAGGGCCAGTGAGTGAGGGGCAGACAGGAGGCCGGGTTGCTGGGATAGAGCCGGGCAGCTGAACAGAAGTCAGACAGCTCAGGGCCTGAGGGACACTGGGAGGCAGGGGACCTCGGGGGTCTCAGGGGTTGGAGTGCTATGACCCGAACACCTACAGTGCAGGGTTGATTCTTTTCATCTCATTCTGCAGATGGGGAAACTGAGGTTCAGGGCACGAGGTAGCTGGCCCAAGACCCCACAGCTTCAAGGACTCAAATGCAGACAGGCAGACCCCCAGGCCTGGGCTCCCAAGGATCGAAGTGAAGTAATTTGTTAGTAAAGATGGTTGGATGGCATCACTGACTTGATGGATGTGAGTTTGAGCAATCTCCAGGAGTTGGTGATGGACAGGGAAGCCTGGCGTGTTGCAGTCCATGGGGTCTGCAAAGAGTCGGACACAACTGAGCGACTGAACTGAACTGAAAGGAGCTTGAGTTTCTAGAACATCCAGGGCCTCATCAGGGAGTGGTCCTGTGGGCAGGGCCCTCACACCTCTGAATTCCAGCTCATCTCTCAGCCAGAGGGGCAGAAACACGCTGAGCACTGGACACCCATATCCCTGGGCGCCAACTCGGCAAGGGCCTTTCAAGGTGACCTTGTCCTGACACCATCCTAGGGGGATGCGGGAGGCTGGTCACGGTCACCACCTCCCTTCCCGGCCACCCTCAATGGAATAACTGCGGTCCCCACCCCTGTCTCCACCACAGGTCTATGAAATTCTGAAGAGAACAACGTGTACCAAGGCCAAGTACAGCATGGGTAAGGGCATGCTTGGGGCTTGAGGTCAGCACTTGTCTTGCTGTGTGATCTTCCTCCCCATCTTCTCCATGGGGGCTGGGCGGCTGGGTTGGGGCTTTCCAGAGGGTTTTGATTTAAGCCTGCGTAACCGTTTCAAGGCAGGAGAGCCGTTCCAGGACCGCAAGGCGGTTTTACGGCCCTTTAAGCACCAAAGGATCCTGGTCTCTGGCTGGAGGCATCGGCAGTGGCCTAAGGTGCCTCTCCCAACAGAAGCAGTGAATCCTGCCTGCAGGAAACTGGAGGGACCACCAAGGGGCCTCACCCTGCTCTTGACCCTCTGAGTCCAAGGGGAGGTCGTTAGGGTTCCCGTGGGGGCACCGTCCTCGGCCAGTAGCCAGACACACATGCAGCCTGGAAGGTGCCTCCCCCGCCTCCCACCCTGGGCTGCGGCCCTGCTGGAAGGGGCGCCCGGATGTAGACCCTGCCGCAAAACTATTGCCGCTGGGCTCCTCAGGTACCAGTTTACAGGACATCACAACCACAGGTGCAAAACCTTTCTGACCAAAGCGTGCAGAAGGGAACCCCCTCCCCAAGGGGGTCCTTTGCCCACAGCGTGGGCTGAATTTAATATAGCAAATCATTTCAGGACAAAGGGACGCCTTTCCCCAGCCTTTCCTTGCTTCTCCTGGAGAAGCAACTGCTGAGAGCTAAGCTCACAGCACAGTCTTTCATGCTCTAGAAGCATCTGAAGTTTCATGGCTGGGGTTCAAGGGTGCAGGGAGGGTCTGGTAAGAGCCTGTACACCAGGGGAGACCCCCTTCCCTATTGGCTTCTTGTGGGGTGGGGGCAGGAGAGAGAGTGAGATACTCTCAACTGAAGCCTGGGGCAGACCCAGGATGCGGGGGAGGGGGAGAGGATGCCGCCTCCAGGGTCAGGTGGGCTGCATGTCCCCTGCCTAGTGAGGCCAATGGTCAGAGGGCGCTGTGGGACTGAAATCTCTAAACCTGTGTCCTAAGTCACTGGGCAGGGGGCAATTCGGGAGTCAAGAGGAAGCCAGGAAAACTGACCCCATAGCCTAGCCGCCTATGGAGCGAGATCCTCCAAGGTGACCCAGGCCACCAGAGGTGGGAAAAGCATGGGTCTAGCCCCAGCGATGCGTCTCTGACCTCAGTCTCCCTGTAAGGTCCCTATATGGACTGTAGCCCTGGCAGGCTACAGTCTGCAGAGTCAGACATGACGTGACTAAATGCATGGGGTCCCTCTTGGTGAAGATTTGTGTGGTTGCTGTGAAGGTTTGCAAAGAGTTCAGGATTGGGCACTTCTCAGTCAGAGCCGACCCCACACCAGGCCATCCTGGTCGGGGGTGGGGGGGGTAGCTGTCTCTGTCTTCTGGCAAGTTCCATGGCGGGGCTGATTCCCAGCAATAGTGACAGAGCAGACAGATGGTCCTTCTCTGCTCCCCATTCCACACTGGCACCTTATCTGAAAGCCCTCCTGACCTCCAGATTCATAGATGGGGTCTGTCACCCACTAACCCCTGTGCCAGGTAGGACCCCACCCTCAGGGAGTTTCTGCTCTGGAGGAAGGAGACAGATCAGAGAGAACCAGGTAAACTGCAACATAGTCTTGCAGGTTGAAGGGGATAGGGAGTAAGGGGGGATTTAGAATCAGTGATCAGTGGTCTTTCTGATGAGGTGGTGTTAGAGGGGTGGGCCTTCCAGATAGAGAGCATGGCCTGTGCAAAGGCCCTGTGGCAGCACAGTGTTGAGAGAGTTCTGGGGACAATAAGGAGCCAATGAACCTGAATCAGGCCCCTCCTTCACGTTTTATCGTAGCTGAACTTTCCAGCCAGGGGATTTTGGCCACATACCCCCACCTCACTCTGCTTTGGGTTTCTAAGCGTCCTCAGGTGCCCTGATCACCCCAGATCACTAACTGAAGAGATGATCTATTTCTAAGTGGATTTCACAGAGGGACTTTCCCATCCATGCCAGAGCAAAGTAGTCACAAGTGGGACAACCAAGCCACTGAAATGTCTGACCCACTTACTGCCTAGAAAGGCTCTTGGGCCAGGTGGAGGGTTCTGTGACCAGCGAAGGGATTCGTGGAAACTCCTGGGCAGCTCTAGCTCCCCAGATCAGATCTCCAAGAACCCCAGGCCCTGTGCACAGCCGGGCTCTGCCTTACCCCCTTACTCTGGGGCCGGGCACCTGAGTCCACACCTCTGGACTCTGAGAGGTGCAGGTGTGGTTATGTTTATTCTGCTCCCAGTGCGGGGCGTTGAGCAACAAACTAGGACCCGGCCGTCATTCCACTGCCCCCCCAGGAGCACTGGACAGCAAAAATGAGCACCTTGCCCCCCAGACACAGCTTTGATCCTTGGGGCCTCATTCTTGTATAACTAATAGCCGGATGTATAAACAGGGCAAGGAGAGGGAAGAAAGAAGGACTCTGCCCTTTTAAATAAGAGGCGCAAGTGTGATAGATACGGTAAGTGCCTCTGTCCCGCGTGGGGCCCGCAGGCCTCCTCTTCGGCTTTTCCAATCAACCTAAAATCTAATTCCAAATTGTATGTGTGTTTTCTGACACCATCAATTTTCCCATCCATATTTTTCTCATGATTCAGCTTCTCTAACCACTTACATTCCACTTCCCTCATTCATCTGCAGGCTTGCCCTCAAGCAGGTGGGGGTAGCTGGTGAATCGCAGGTTTGGGGGGGTCCCTCCTTCCTCCCAGGTGTCACTTCCTCTTGGGGTTTCCTCTCTGTCTTTCTAATACTGCCAACAGAGCATGTTTTTATCATCTCCCAGTCAAACCCGGGGAGGAAACCCCAGAAAGGTGGCCGGGCTCTGTGCAGCCAGGTATGGCTCACTTTGAGAAAATTCTCAATGATTGAGACAGTCCTGGGACCTCTCTGATTGAACCCAGAGCCGCAAGAGACGTGACTGGTCCGTAATCCTCTCTCTGCCTTTATTTTCAAGGCATCACGAGCCTGCTGGCCAATGGTGTCTACTCGGCGGCCTACCCCCTGCACGATGTAAGTAACCTTGACCCACACTGTCCAACTCTGCGTGTCATTTGCGTCCCCAGGTCCCCAGGGTCGCACCACACCAGGGCTCCCCCAGGGAGCTCTCATCATCCTGCGGTCCAGGCTTCCTGCTTTGGCACTCCTGTAAAAACGTCACTGGCTCACAGCCCTTCCTGGTTCCCCCAGGTGGGACCAGACTTACACGCAGAGCCATCTTTTCTCACTGAACCGTTCCTCCAGGACAAGGGCGCTGTGGCAGCGCCCCAGGTGTATCTGAACTTCAGGCCAGCTGCTCCACAAGAACTATGCGCTGGCTCAGCCTCCCCGTCCCCGCCCGCTGCCCCGCTGGGCTCTGGCAGATTGGGCAGAGCTCTTCATGTATCTGCTTCTGCAGAGCCAGTGGCCAGTTTCCTGAGCTACATCTCCAAATCCCACTGGTACCCCCTGACAAATATAGCCTGTGGCCACAGCCACATTGTCTTGGCTCGCAATGGAGAGAAAGAGGATTCTCTTCTTATTATCTCCATGGAAACAGGGACTAGAGTTCAGCAGGGCACTGGGGATGGGCCGTGGGGCCTAAGCAGTGTGGGAACCCCGGACGGAGGATCTCTGGAACTTTACAAATGTGTGTTACTGCAGAGGCTAGGAGAGAAGAGGGGCAGGCCTGGGGGTCCAAGGACCCAGATTCTAGGCCTGATCACTCCCTCCTCTGCGGCCTTGGCTGGAGGCAGCCCCATCTGCAAGTTGGGAATAATGCCCACCCTGTCCAGTTGCCAGGGCTGCAGAGGGTGTTGATGGGAATACAGAAATGGGAGGGCTTTCAGTGCAACACTGGGTTGAACAAACAGAGGGAGGTCAGACAGCAAAGAGCCATCCACCGGGACTGCTGACCCAGAGGGAAGGATGCTTAGCTGACCTGCCGCCGCTCCTTATTACTCACTGCGGGGGCTGGGGATCAGCCCATCCCGCTTTCCCATCTCTGTGCCTCCGTTCCTGCTGTTCCTTCTGCCTCCAATGCTCTTCCGCCTTCTCTGCCTGGACCCTCGCCCAGGGTGGATAGAGCAATGGCCTGGAGCCTGCCTTTTCCCCTCCCCCACACAGCTGAGTCCTCCCTTCCTCTCTGGGCCTGCCTGCTCTCTCTTCCACTAAGAAAACACTATTTGCCCGTCATTTGTTTTGCGTGTGGCGCCTCCTATGTACTCAGTAAATGTGGTGTGGGATGAAGTCAGGTGGTCTTGACAATTGACCTATTGCTGGATAAATGTTTCCAGGACCAGGCTCAGACCACAGGTCCTGGCTGGAGCTCCTGGCTCCTCCCAGGAAGGGGCCTCACTCATCCACCCCACTGCTGCCTCTTGGGTTTGCTCAGCCCCACGGGCACCAGGAACACAGCCCTGCATGGCCTTCTAGCTGGTCACCCCTACCAAGAGGTCAGGGACAGAAGCCAAAACATTTCAGGGCCTCCCTGCCTGCTTGATTCAGCCCTTTAAGTCTCAAAAGGGAAAGGGGAGAAATCAATGTTTCTGAGCACTTAACTGTATGCAAAGAACCATGTTTAGTAGGAGCTTTATCTCACTTAATCTGGTGCCGACCTGAAGGCTCAGATAGGTTTAGTAACTTGCCCAAGGTCACACAGCACTCCTGTCAGGGAGCTGGGGCCAGAAGACAGATGTGGTTGACAGGCTATTCCACCCCCTGCTGCACAACCACTTCCACCTTCCCTGGAGCCCGATGCACCTCCTCTTCTCAGGCTTGGCTGCTACATTTGTCTTAGGAATGGATTCTCACTGTAGTTTAAAGCAACAAGTACAAGACTGTCTAATCCACAGGGCCCACACAAAGCATTTCCAAGCTCCGTATCTTGGAAATTCCTCTTGCATCATCATCTTTGCACCTGACAGGGCAGTAGGGAAGCCCATCATGTGGGGACTGTTCCCACTTTACAGATGGGGAGACTGAGACTGCAGCTGCTCTTCCACTTGCCCAGCGGCACACAGCCAAGGGGCAGAGCCCAGATGCTGGCTCTGCTTCCAGGGTTCTTTCCAGCCAGATGATGGACCTCGGTCATCTCCAGGGAATATGAGATTTTCCGTCCATGAATTTTCCGTGCAGCTGATGGACACGCACACCATTAAGTACTGAAGCTGATGTTCAGATATTTGGGCCAATAAATCCTTCTGAATGGAGCCCCTGGACCCCATGCCTTAAATAGAGGATGCTGGCTGCACTGAAGCTGCACCTTAGCCTCTGGCAGGAGGCAGACTCCTCCTGTGCATGTATGGCTCTCACCATCAGCCTCTTACTGCTGAGCTGTGCTAGATCGCATCTCAGTATGTGGCCCGGGGCACCCCACCCCCTCCAGGGCCTCACTTGTCCATTCATTCAGCAAGAGCATCCATCCATCAGACCAGGCTCTGGGTCATGGCCAACCAGACAACAACCAGTTATGACTGTGCGTGGAGGATGGAGGAAGAGCCTTCCGATCCGTAACTGGCGTTCAACTCCGGAGAAGGACTTGGCATTACAGCTGCTGCTGGACAGCTTTTTGGTTTCCTTCCTGGTTGGCAACTGCCCCCTTCCAGGTCACCAACAAACTGACCTCTGTGGAAATGAGGTGCTCCTGGAGTCATGGGGCCATCTCAGCCAAGAGGGAAAGCACTGCAGAGGCATAAAGGTTGAGGCAGGCGGGGGTCAGGGGGTGCCTAAAGACTGAGGGGAACTTGGTTAAACTGCTCCCAGAGCATCTTCATTCAGAGACCACGGGCGTTAGTGGTCTGTCTGGTGATCACATTCTCACCACTGGAGGGCGCTGGCTGGGCTGGTGGGGCTCGTGGAAGGAGCTGGTGCGTGGAGCAGGCACCAAGCAGACCCCCTTGGCCCAGCCTCTCCCACACTTCTATTTGTCTTTGTCACCTGTCTGGGAAGCTGGGCTCCCTTTTGACTTTTAGGCCTTCCTTCTTTTCTGCTGGGATTGGAGACCTGGATCCAAGTCCCAGGTCTGACCAGATCTCGCGTCTCTCCCAGGGAAGTCAGTGTGTTCCTCTGAGCTCCGATGTTGCCATCTATAGGATGAGGACATTGGCCTCACCAATCTAACTCAGCATCCTTCCTGGGACACTTGAGAGGGAGAGGGTCACCTTGAGGTGCATCCTCCTTGGGTGAGGGGGGCATCCTTCTTGAGAGGGAGAGGGACACCGCCCAGGTGGGGTCTGAGACAAGACAGCAGGACGCCCCTGGCAGGATGGGATGTTCACTGACCACCCCTCCAGCCCCCGAAGCCCCTTTCCTCTGTGTCACCAGTTCCAAGGGACTGACTGCTTGCCCTTCCTGGGTCTACATCGAGGGGAAGGCGCTTCGGGCTTTCTGGGAGTGGAGGGAGGGCTGGCAGGACAGCCCGGGGCTCACGGCGCGTGTTATCACAGGAGGAGGGGACCTGGGCACCCTTGTGCACTGTACGAGGTTCTCTCCTGGGATGAGCCCACCTGCCTTGTGGAAAGGTCACAGGAGAGTAAGAGCCTTTCTCTCTTTCCAGGGAGACTACGAAGGGGATAACGTGGAGTTCAATGACAGGAAGGTAAGTGTGCAGACCCTGGAGCCCACTCCTTGGGGTCAGGGGCCTTGGGGCCAGCAAGGGGCAGGGGTGCAGGGGTCCCAGAGTCACAGTCCCACAGCTGGTAGAGAGGTGGGTGAAGTCGCCTTGGTGGACTATTCCTCATGCTGTGTGCGTGCTAAGTCGCTTCAGTCATATTTGACTCATTGCCACCCTACGGACTGGAGCCCGCCAAGCTCCTCTGTCCGTGGGATTCTCCAGGCAAGAATACTGGAGTGGGTTGCCATGCCCTCCTCCAGGGGATCTTCCCAAACCAGGGATTGAACCCCGGTCTCCTGCAGCTCCTGCATTGCAGGTGAATTCTTTACCACTGAGCCATCAGGGAGCCCTGATCCTCAGAAGCATCTTTGGCAGGTCGTCCGAGCGTGTGAGGGGAAGGGAAGTGCCCCGAGCCTGCCCTTTCGCCCCGCCCTTCCTTCATGCACTGACTGTATCTCACTGGAGCAGCCAGAACCTCCACGGTTCTTTGCTGACATTTAGCCTAATCACCCCAGCTTCCGGGAAAATGAGTTTGGGAACAATGAGGCCAGCCACCTGGAGTGCCCCTGCCCCTAGCAGCACTGTAAGGGACACCATGGATGGTGGTCAAGCCAGTGCTTCTCAAACTTACCTGTCCTGGAACCCTTTTTAATGGGGAAGTTATGGAGCTAGTGTTCTGTGGGACACACATTGGGAAACACCAAGTGACCCTTTCTGCTTCACTGGTTCCTAATCCCACCCACCTGTGCTCTCAGGACAGTCCGCTCCTGCACCGCCACAGCTATTTCTTCTCCTTGTCTCGCTTGCCTACTCCCAGAAACCAGCCTCCCTGCCTCTATATGGCTTCCCTGGTGGCTCAGACAGTTAAAGAATCTGCCTGCAGTGAGGGAGACCCTGGTTCAGCCCCTGGGTTGGGAAGATCCCCTGGAGAAGGGCATGGCAACCCACTCCAGTATTCTGACCTGGAGATTCCCATGGACAGAGGAGCCTGACAGGCCACAGTCCAAGGGGTCACAAAGAGTCAGACACGGCTGAGCAGCTAACACTCTCTCTGCTTCTACGTGAACGCCTCCCATCTCCCCAGCAAGCCCAGCCCCCCCTCACCTCAGGGAGCCACCCCACCCTGCATTCCTTCAGCCACCCCCCTTGCCCTGCCTCTTGCTCCCGGAGAGTGGATCCTGCTGAGATGACGGTGGAGATGACGGTGGAGACGCTTCCCTGAGAACCTCACAATGGAGGCCTTGTCCCCAGTCACCAGGGCCCCGAGCCTCTGTATGTGAAATGCTCTCCGCTCCCACCTCCCTCCAGCCCCCAATACGTGCTTTTAAATCTCTGGTACTTGATACAACTCGCCCGCCCGCCCAGGAATCCAACTGAAGATGCTATCTGATTTAGCACAAAAATTACATATTTGGTTATTTTTAGTGGAACATCTGGCATTCGTCTGAGAGTCCGTGACTTGCAGATCTCCCCCATCCGGTCCACGGGCCTGCCCTGCACCAACCCTGGCCTCAGAGCCCAGCCTCCTACATCCCTCTGCAGCCCCTGCCACTCCCTGCCACCCCTTCTGGCCATTCAGCCTCCAGGTCCCAGGCCCTCCACCCCAGTCTCCCACCTTCCTCCCCACGCTCCAGCCTCACTGACCGCCATTCTAATCATAGGAGACTCGACTGATGGCCAAGTCAGTGCCAAGACTATGCTATTCAGTTATTACTTATGAACTATTTGGCACCGCTGTGTGCCAGCCCAGCAGACAGCTCCAGGTTTATCCATACCTAGCCGTGTTCTCTGCCTGGAATGCTGCCTGCCCTCCACCCACCTCTCCCTATTTAATTTTATGTCCCAGCAACAAATACAAGGCCTGAGAATACTGGGTGAGTGGATGGATGATGGGTGGGTGACAGATGGATTGACAGGTGGATGAACAGGTAGGTGGATGGACAGGTGGACAAATGGATGGGTGGATGGATGAGGGATGGGAAGGAGGGATAGATGATGAGTAGTGGTGGATGAGTGGAAGGAAGGAAAGATGGAAGGGAGGAAGAGGAAATGCCCCAGACACATGTTTGGGTCTCAGCTCAGAGAACTCATTCTCCCATGATCACTTCACACTAAGTGATCTGGTTCTGAGTATTTTGCTTTTGCAATGAAAAAATCTGTGGCATCCTGTCAGTGGCAGGAGCCCCACGTGCCAGAGGACACAGGACAGAAAGTGGGGCGAGCCAAGCCAAGGCCATTTTCCTGTGCTGGTCTGACAGAGCAGGGCACAAGAGGAGTGTTTCACGGGAGGCGGGCCGGAGCTGGGCCGAGCATGGCCATAGCTCTTGGCCTGATCACTGGACCGCAAACCCGTGGGGCCTTGAGGCCAAGAGCTCCCTCCTCCAGGATCGGGGGTGGGAGGGTCACTCCAGGTGTGGACTGAGGTGGCCTCCGGTGTGCTGTGCTGAGAGCCACAGGGCCCTGGCCCGTAATTCATTTATTCACCCATTCGTTCAGCAATTGCTTGCTGGAAACACCATGTACCCAGTTTGAGAAGCTGGGGATGACACAGACCAGACAGACCTGGCCCTCCTGGTGCCTCCATCCCAGAGGGAGATAGCAAGGGGCAAGTCCATGTACAGTCACTACGGACCACCTCAGTGCTGTGACGGCCCCCCCCCCGTCCCCTCCCCCAAGCTATGTGGGCCCCGGTGGGAGGTCTGGGCCGGAGAGATGCCAGTGGGTGGAACCAAGATCTCTTTGAGGGCAGGTGCTGGAAGGTTCCAGGGTCACCGTGACCAGAGTCATCAGCCCCCAGCCAGCCTGCCCCAGGGCCCCAGACATCTCCCACCTGCTCACAGGCCAAAGGGCTCCACAGAGCTCTGCCAACCCTAGCCAGGAAATCTGATGTTTGATTTCCTTGTGCTGACAGCTGCAGGGTGATTGATGTTCTCTTCTTGGCAGGAAGAAAAGTCCACCGAGATAAAATGGTTTATGTAGAAAGCTGGGCTGTACCCCTCTCTGTCATGTCTACTGGTGGGCGATGGCTGTCCTGCTGCGACCAGTCCCACTGGGCAGGCCCGGGAACAGGGTGACCAGTGTGACAAGGCCCAGCCTTCAAGTGGGTCCTTCTGTGCCTCCCCCTTTCCATCCCAGGGTCTGTTTCATCCCTCCCTCTGATCTACCTCCAGTGCGTCTAGGGTGTAAATTTCAGCTGAGGGGAGGAAGCTGCCTTCAGTGACGGCTGCTTTGTTTCTCCAGAGGTGCTGTGCCATCTTATCGGAGTTTGCTGGCTCAGACCTCTCCCTTTAGAGAGTAAAACTGTAGGCTTTTCCTCCTTTTCTGCATAATCAGACAGATGACACGTAACGAGCCCCCAGCACTCCACTTTCAAAGCCTTGGGCCCGTCTGAGTCCTCACCATGACTTGGGAGGAAGGACAGGCTCCTCCTGTATCAAGGAGACGATGGGACTCGGCAGGGAGGGTCTGCCCAGGACACCCACTGCCGACCCAGCAGAGCCACTGTCCCAGCCCGGCAGCATGGCTCTAATTCCTGGACCCTTTCTCTTCCGACATGGGGTTGGCCCCGTGCATCCTAGTCCCTTCTGCAGAAGCTACCAAGGTTCCCCCACCAGCAGCCAGACTTGCCATTAAGTCTTTCAGGACTTGGAGTCATGCTGAACACATCCTGTTCATGCCACTTACAGAAAGACTTAAAATTCAAAGAAAGCTCCTCTTAGAGAGATCAGAGTAGGCGAAACCCAGGATTTTGACAGCAAGGTTCGCTTGTAGTTTATTAAGAATGCATTTAGCTGTTCTCGGTTGTTTTCCTCCCTGCATTCTCCTCCCTGCTTGTTTTGCCCCTGTGTGCTGACTTCTGATGAAATACAGCGCTTGTGCTCTCCTGAGTATTATGCTCCAGCTGCAGAAGGAGAGAGGCAATGGAAAAAAAAAAAAAAAAGGAAAGTTTGCTGAACTTGCTGAAGGTTCATTTCTAGGAACCCCTGACTCCCTGGTCTGTGGAAGCTAGACCCCTCTGAGTGAGCCTTTTACACATTTTTAATTTTCAGAGGCTCAGTTGAAGGGATCTTTGTGTATGGAAAACCATCCCACCAGCTGTGGGTCTTCCAAGTCAGTGGAGAAGAATATACTCACTCAGGCTGATGTAACAAAGTACCAGACGGGGCAGCTTGAACAGAAAACATTTTTTCCTCATGGTCCTAGAGGCTGGAAGTCCCAGATCCAGGTGCCGGCAGGGTTGGATTCTGGTGAGGGCTCTCTCCCTGACTTACAGACCGCCGCCTTCCCACAGTGTAGCCTTTCCTCCATGTGTGCACTAGAAGAAAGCCAGCTCTGGTGTCTCTTCCGCTTCTTATAAGGACACGAGTCCTGCCAGGGTCTTTTCCAATCCCCTTCATGGATCGCAGCCTGCGGTGGTGAAGGGGCTTGCATAACTCAGTGAAGCTATGAGCCGTACTGTACAGGGCCACCCAAGACAGACAGGTCATAGTGGAGCCCTGATGCTGGGAAAGATCAAAGGCAAAAGGAGAAGGGGGAAACAGAGGATGAGATGGTTAGATAGCATCACCGACTCAGTGGACATAAATTTGAGCAAACTCTGGGAGATAGTGAAGGACAGGGAATCCTGGCAGGCTCCAGTCCATAGGGTTGCAGAGTCAGACATGACTTAGCAACTGAACAAGTCCTGTCAGAGCAAAACCCTGCTCTCATGACCACATTTAACCTTAATTACTTCCATAAATATGTAGCCTCCTAATAGAGTCACATTGGGCGGCTAAGGCTTTAACACATCTGTGTTTGGGGAGATACAAACATTCATTCCATAGCATAGGGTATTGGGGGTGATGATATAAAAGGCTGTATTTTTAAAAAACAAAAGAGAAAGCTGTATTTGGTGTATTTGGGGCCACAGCAGAATCTGAATGTAAGAGACTCTCACAAGTTTTAAATTTAAATATTAAGAAAAGGGAAAAGGACAAAATCAAGCTTCAGTGTACAGGAGAGACCCAGGGACCTTGGTGAGTCCTCACAGGCATCCCCACGCTGGCCTCCTGTCCATTCCCCATCTGATGCCAGCAGAGACGGGCAGCCAAGGCACTGGGTTCCCAGCTGGGGCCAGCTTCCCTCCAGCCAGCAGTGTCACCGTAGGCTTTGGGTTAAGGTTGGTAGAGCATTAATTACCCACATGCATGGGATCTCTTTATTAAAACCAGCAGTCCTAACCCAGCATCTTCTTTAAGATACCCTACATGTTCATACAGACATATGAATATATACATTCCCACAAGGCCAAGCTCATTACCATCCTGCCCAAGCCTGGGGCATAGTGGGTTTTGTGGATCTTATTCATCTCACTCGGCCACGTTAATCAGACAGCCTGTCTCAGGAGATCCACGTCGGCTTTTTTGCACCTCGTGAGATCTGTTAAAATCATACCACTGGGATTTCTCTGCTCCAAAGCCTGGTGGGTCTGTCTTTAACAAAGAAAATGAGGTGTCTGACAGTGGCAGGCCATTTTAAATCCCAAATCAAATAGTGAAGAGTGAGGATTCCATAATGATGCCAGAAACTTCTTTCCCATCCCCACCGCCACCTAAAACCATAGGTCTGTACTTGCTCGAGGACCTCACCATTGCCTGCGGGTTCTTTGAGGCCCGTACCAGAGCTGAAACCTTGGACCCGTTTCTCCATGTCCATCTCCTCCACCAGAATGGGAGCTCCAGGGCTCAGGGGGGTGTCTGCGGTGTTCAGCTCACATCCTAGTGTCCAGCGTGGTACCTGGCACAGGGCTGACTTTCTATATGAGTTTGTTGAATGAATGAATGATGTAGCCATGAGCTGAGCACCTTGGCACCTCTGTGTTCTGGCAAGGAAGCTGGGAGCAGTTTACTTTTCCCCAGCCCTCAGCACTTCCTTTTTCCCAGCTCCTGTACGAAGAGTGGGCGAGTTACGGGGTCTTCTACAAGTACCAGCCCATCGACCTGGTCAGGTAAGTGGGGACTCTGAGCGCAGGCTGGGGTGGATAGACATCCCTGTGCCTCTTGACTGCACTGAGTGTGCAGAGCATGGGCCCCTGCTCGAGCTTGAAGAACTTGTGCAGGGGAGCTGAGGTCTCCCAGCAGGACTGGCAGCCTGGTCGAGCCTTAGATCAAGCAGTTTACTCAGATTCGTTGCAGGACTGGCTCTCATCTGTCATGTTCAGTCTCCCCCTAAATGCAGTCTGGCTCGACCCAGTCAGGCGTCTGGCGGGGTTTCTTTCTGTGTCAAAGGGAAGCAAAGAGCTGCCTGGGAATCTGTGCGAGCCGCCCCCCTGGACACCGTGTCCCCTGAGAGACCCCCCTCCCAGGGCAGCCAGACCAGGCAACGCTTTTCCTGTGGGGACACGTAGACCAGAGCCCAGCCCGTGAGGAAGACAGAGGTGCTCAATATATGGAGTTATTGGTGCCTCAGGGCCAGAGTTTTTAACTGTTTGAAGGCTGCAAGAGGCTGGAACAGAGTTGACTGCCTGCGGGCAGCGTCTCGCCCTGCAGCGTGGACGTCACGGGTGGAAATGCTCCCGTCCTCGGGGCTCAGCGGGGGGGTGGGCACTGTGAAACCGGAGAGCTCCCCCAGCACAGGAGCCCGGCTCAGGACCCCCCCCCCCGCTCTGCTTGGTCGGGAACCAGCCCCGCGTGGGCTGTTCACGCTGCCGAGGGGGCGGGGCGTGAATTTTGCCCCTGGTATGGGTTGAGAGTAAACATGTCTCTATCTGGCTTTGCCCTGCGGTGCAGAAAGTATTTTGGGGAGAAGATTGGCCTGTACTTCGCCTGGCTGGGCGTCTACACCCAGATGCTCATCCCAGCCTCCGTGGTCGGTATCATCGTTTTCCTCTATGGATGGGCCACTGTCGATGACAACATCCCCAGGTAGGTGGGCAGCCCCTCTCCCCAAAGACGTCCTCATCTCACTAAGGAGCCACGTTCCCCTTACTGCAGGAACAGAACTCCCTGGGACTGGGGCCCCTCACCCCAACACCCCATGCCCCGCTCAGCAACCACCATCCCCCTACAAACCGAGACAGGCCAGGCCGGGCACTGTCAGGACCAGAGTCGCCCCGTCCAAAGGCTTTAATAGCCGTCTGAGACCGTGGGCGGCCTTTGCAGTCACGCTCGCCCTAGGAGACGTTTCATTGTTGAGAGGAAGACATAAAATAAATATCCGACTCCTTTTTGTCCTTTGAAGCTTTTTTCCCCATTCAGTCCTTAGTCATTATATGACAAGAAAATTCACTGCTTCCCTGTGAGGTCAGGAAGTGAGGCAGGACCATTCGGAGACCTCAGGGCAGCACACTCAGCCAGCCGGGCCCTGTCTGCACCGCACCCCTGCTCCCCACGATGTGGGGAAATCGTGCAGCAGCAGCTTGGTCTGCAGGGGCTGGCCCGGTGCAGCAGACCCCGGCCCGTGAGCGCAGGGCTGATAGCCCTGCCGCTGTTCCCCAGGGAGCAGGCCAGGCGTGGGGAGCTCTGGGAAGGAGGCCGAGACCCCAGTGACGGCCTGGCCTCATGCCGGGAGCTCTTCTCCCAGACTGGCAGCCAGAGCGTGACTCAGGCAGTGGGAGTCTGAGGACAGCATCTCCCCTCTTTGGTCGCTGTTCCCGGAATTTGCCAATCTCGACCCAGGGATAGCGGTTTATGATGTGAGCTCAGGACGCCAGCCCCAACTTCCATCAGGAACACTGTGCCTGCAGGCAAAGTGCTGGTTTAGAGAGGCAGACGCCCCACCCGCCTCCCCGGAGCCGGGGCGGTCTGTCGGGACAGTCTTGGGACATAGGGCCCGTTACCCTTCTTACAACTCAGCCCTGCATCTCTGAAGCAGAGCTCTGTTTAAAAGGGCCGATGAAAGAGTCTTTGACCTGGGGAAGAAACTGGCTCCTTAGGACCCACTCAGTGGTGTAGAAAGGCCACGTGCGGTGAAGTTTTGTGCAATGGATGTTTGAATACATGTTGTTGTTGTTCAGTCACTAAGCCGTGTCCAATTCTTTGCGACCCCATAGACTGCAACCTGCCAGGCTTCCCTGTCTACCACTATCTCCTAGAGTTTGCTCAAACTCCTGTCCTTTTAGTCGGTGATGCCATGCAACCATCTACGTAAATGACAATAAAGTACTCCACCCACCCGGAATCAGAAAGTTAAAGGAGTCTGGCTTCTGTGCCCTCCAGGGTTATTTTGGGCGCAGGCAGGAGAAAGCTTGTCCCTTTGTTTGCTGATGACACAAGCTCACTGCACTCAGGGGTTTAATGAAAGCAGGGATCAGAGTAGCCCAGACAAGGAGGGGCCTTCACTCCAAAGTCCGAGAGACTCTGCAAGTGGAAGACGGGGCACCCCCCTCGGGGACTGCTCCATCCGTCTCCCTCCCGGTCCTGGAGGGAGGGCAGGGCTGGTGGTCTCAGCCTGGACACTCTGCCTCAGGAGGCTCAGGCACTCCCGCAAGGGCGCTGACAGCCCCGGGCCAGGCCAGGCCAGCGCTGTCACATGGCCAGGGTTATGGACAGCGTTCATTGGGGACTCTGGGGCCCCGTCTGACCTTGGCCTCTGCTCGCTTGGCGCCTTGGACCAAGCGTGAGGTGTGTGTTCCCCTTGGAGCCTGGCCCGGCCAAGTCTGCAGGATGGCCGGTGCCCCCGTGCCCCGCACCATGCTGCCCCACCGCCCGTCCCTCTATTTGCTCCAAAGAGCAGGCGCCTGTTGCTTGTCTTTATTTTGGCTGAAGGCAGTGAAGGGAGAGGCTGAGGGTTTAAAACCAGCAGAAACAGGCTTTTCGTCTGGCTGGCGTTGTTTAAGCTGGCAGGGCAGAGAACTGGGCAGCCGTGGGGCTCACGGGCAGGCAGAGACACAGGCCCTGGCCTCCCCGGCCCCCTCCCACCCTCAGGCTCCAGGCCCCCCACCCAGTGGCACCAGGCCACACGCTGACAGTGGCGTGTCCATCCACTGGTCCCCTGAGAGGGGCCGGGGTCAGGCATGGGTGGGTGTCCTGCCCCTGTGCCTTTCAGGAGAAGCCCCAGAAGAGAGGACGCTCAGGGAGGACCCGAGGTGGGCCCCTCGAGTCGGTGCCTGTGCCTCCTCTGGTCACTGCAGCTGCCGTCGCTCCGCCCTTCCCACAGCAGCGATGGTGAATGGGAGGGTGGTTTAAATACCCCAGTGCCATTCCCAGGGCTTCCATACATTCCCCTGGCTAAGCCTCCTGACAACCCAATAACATGGGCTCTTGGGGGATTCCATGGCAGTCCAGTGATTAGGACTGAGTGCGTGCGTTCACTGCCGTGGACCGGGGTTCAATCCCTGGCCGGGGAATTAAGATCCTGCAAGCCATGCGGCGTGGCCAAAAAAAACCCAATTTAAATAAACTGCCGTGACCCTTTAAAAAAAAAAATGAGCTCTGTAGTCTCAGCATGCCCATTCTATGGATACGGAAACTGAGGCCCAAGGAGTTCAAACGACCTGCCCAAGGCCACACAGATCACGAGCAGTGGAGCTGGAATTCACATGCAGAGCTGGCTGGCTCCCAAGTCCTTGTTGCCCTCTGAACTGTGTGTGCCTGACCCCCCCAACATACATGTGTACACAGGCACACACGCGTGCTCTCACACACACACACACACACACACACACACACACACACACTTCCCCACATGCTCTGAGGCAATAGCCTTGCCCACCGTCTGTCTTTCCATCTACCATGCCTGGCACCATGCCTGCCACACACAGCAGGTACACAATTTTTTAATAACTGTTTGGGGAGAGCCACTGTGAGAAGAGAATTGAGCAGGATGCCTGCAGTGCTGCCAGAGGAAGCCCCCCACAACCTCTTGGCAAATGCTCCCCGGTGGCTGTGGTCCAGCCAGGATCCTGTGCATAAGCTCATGTGCATCCAGAAATTTTTCTTAAAAGCCAAAAAGCAGTCACCCCATTCATCCCCCCCCACTTCACCTAGAAAGCCATCTAACCCCTGGGAATCCACCCCTGCCTGTGCCTAATTATTACTCAGAGTCTTGTCCAAGTGAGCAGGGAGGAGAGGGGCAGGGCAGGGCGCAGCTGGAAAGGCCCTTTGCAGCCTCTCTCCTCATCTTCCAGAAGGAGGAACTGAGTCTGAGGCTCAAGGACCAGCCCCGGGCGCACAGAGGACAGAAACTGCCCCTCAAGGAGCCGAGCCAAGCCTCCTGGCCTCAGCAGGGAGCCCTCCTGTGGCCTCTGGGCGGCAGCTGAGAGCAGGGCAGGGACAGACGGGCTTGACAGGGACAAAGCCCCGGGCGCAAGCCCCACTCTGCTGTGTGGCCCTGGACAAGTGACATCCCCTCTCTGGGCTCGCTTCCTCCTCTGTGAAGGTGGGATTGTAACAGCCCTATAGTTGGTCCAGACTGGGTGGACACTTGGTGCAGTCTCCTGCAATGGCTGGTGAGCCTTTAAATACTACATTTTTCAGTATTAGTAAGAGAGAGTTTGAGAACTGGCAGGGCTGAGGAGGAGGGCCCTGGGCATCGCAGAGCTCCCCACAGTCCCCAGACTTCATGTTTGCTCAGCAGAGTGAAAGCCTACCCTGAGCAAGGCCCCATCCTGCTCAGGGGCCACCCCTCATTTCCAGGGTGAGCCCGGCCTGGTGGGACCACAACCCCAGGCAGCTTGTGGGTATGTTCCTTCTGACCCAGCGACCTGCCTTCTAAGAGGATGTCTGGGTGGACCAATTCTCCATCTTCTTATGGGTCCAGAGTGCCCAGCAAGGCCCGCAGGCTGGTACCCAAGGCATCCCCACAGGGGTGGACTGAAGCCCGCTGGAATGGGACTGAGCAGGTGCTGGGTGCGAGGCCAGGGCTCAGGAAGGGCAGAGCATCCTCATGTCTGGACTCCTTTCTTCTTTCGGGTCTCCCTGGCCGTGTTACGTCAGGACTTGAATGGCATTCACTATTAGCACAGCTGTGACGGTGCCTGGTCCTCAGAGGGAAGCTGCTGGGGACCTCGACTTCTAGGGGCAGCTCCAGGCAGGCCATGAGTCCCCCTGCCCAGGGCCACCCCAGAGGTGAACGCTTATGTGACCCTGTCCCACCACACAGCAAGTCACATGGATCCACACCCAGGGCCACCTACAGAAGTTGCAGGCTGGGTGAAAAATTAAAGTGTGGGACCCTGTTCAAAAGTCACTAAGGCTATAAGGTGAGGGGGGCAGAGAGTGGGATGCCAAGCTGGGGCCTTGGGTGGAGAAGAGGGATGTGGTCCCCGGTGGAAGCCCGCTGGCGAGCCGAACCATGTCTACCCCAGCAAGGACAGCATGGCTCCAGAAGGTGCTGGTCCGCGGGGGCCAGTGGGGGCCCTGACCGTCGGCCGGGGGACTTCAGGCTGTTCTCTCTTCCAGCATGGAGATGTGCGACCAGAGACACAACATCACCATGTGCCCGCTCTGCGACAAGACCTGCAGCTACTGGAAGATGAGCTCCGCGTGCGCCACCGCCCGCGCCAGCCACCTCTTCGACAACCCTGCCACCGTCTTCTTCTCCATCTTCATGGCCCTCTGGGGTAAGCAAGTGCCGCTTTGGGGCAGGGGCGACCTTGGATGGGTCCCGACCCTCCCTCCCTCTCCTTGAGGTTACCCGCAGGGGCGTGTGCCAGGAAAGCACATGGGAGGGACGGTCGGCTCTCATTGCATCTGCTGGGCACCCGGGGCTGTGCCGGGTCGCAGATGCACACGACCGTAGATGCATCCAACCGGGCCAGGAGCCCCTCGGAGTCTCGGAGGGTGATTTCTCCCAGAAATGGAGCTCTTTCCCGGGGCTGGGCTCTGTTGGCTCAGGAAGGGCAGCTGCTTCCGGAGGAGGAGGACCAAGGGGTCTGCCTTCCTCCCACCATTCTCCCGATGTTGCTGGGGAAGCTGAGCCCGGCCAGGCCCTGGGGCACGTCTCTCAGCACCCCTCAGCACCCCTGTGGATGCCACGTGCCCATTTCACAGATAAGGAAGTCAAGACCCAGAGTGGATGTGAATTGTCTGGGATTACCCACCTCCTGAGCCGCCATGGCCTGTGCCCTTAACCCCTGGACTGCATTGCCACCTGGAGTCCAGGGCAGATGGCGCCTCCCCAGAGTTCTTCCAGAATGCAGGTCCTGCCTGGTACCTGTCTCAGGCTTGAGGCAATGTGGGAGGTGGGTGAGTGGTGGCTGAATGCATCTCCACAGGCGTTTCTGGATTAGCGGACAGGCCTACCTCCTCCCCCGCAGCCCCGTGTAGAAGAGCCTTTGCCAGCAGGGGATTCGGGGCCTGGGCACCCACGTGCTGAGCCATCTCCCGGGCACCAGAGCCCCCATCTTTGTGCTCAGGGGTCCCAGCTAGTAGGAGATAGAGCTGCACAGAGAGAGCAGAAGAGGGAAGGGTCAGGATCTCTGCGACGGGGCAGTCAGGAGAGGCTGCCTGGAAGAGGCGTGAGCCTCTTGAGCTGGGTTCTGGAAATATAAGGGGCAGGGGTACTGAGATGTGGGACAGACAGACTGTAGATGCACAGAGAGCTGCGCCGTTGCCTGCTGAAGGGCAGCCCCGGGCCCCGCATGCCCATGTGTCCTGGTGCTCCGTGGGCTGCGGTGGGCCGGGGGCAGGGGCGAGGGGCGGAGGGTGCCACTAGCCAGCCAGTTGTGCAGCTCTTACCTGTCAGTGTGATTTAGATCCGTGAGGATCCCGTCAAACAGAATGCAGTACAAGCCTCCATTACTAAGGGGAGTGGGGGACCCGCCCTCGATCTGAAGAGGACCCCTCAGAACCTCAGAATCCTCTGAGTTGGGGCCTTGGATTCCCAGCTCAGATGAGGCTGCAAGCCAGTGGGGAGTCTGGTGGTGACAGGAGAGAAGAGCCAGCCTCCGCGGGCAGCAGAGCAGGGTTGATGCCCAGGCGGTGGGCTTCCAAGCCCGCGCGCTTCCAGAACCCTCTCCCGGCCTGAGCCTGCCCTGCGTGGCCCCGCAGCCTCCCCCGCCGCCCTCGCAGTTGCGTTCAGACTCCATCAGTGTTGAAGGGGCTCACCGAGCCCAGGGAAGCACCAGGTGCTGGTGGGGGGTGGGGGTGGTGCTGGGGTTTTATCCCATTTTGGCCAAGGCTTCCTGGAGCCAGGGGCGTGGGGTTCGGCCCAACCTGTGAGATCTGGAGGCAGGTATGCAGAGGAGCCGAGGACTGCATCAGGGGCCAGGGCAGGAGGGGAGAGCCTGGCCCATCCTCTGGGCTCCTGTTCCTGTGTGGACCATGGACCAGGTCCTCTGGTGTCTGATCACTGCCCAATCACATTTCTACACTTGTTGGAAACCAGGGAGGACGGGTCCTGGTGAGGGTCTGAGCTGCAGCACCTCCTCTTAGAAGACGTGCATGTGCTGACCACCTCCCTCCCACCTCATCACCACCTCGGATCTGAAGAGGGGCTTGGGGTCCTCATCAGAAGCCCCTTTTGAGCATCTTCTCCACCGAGGCCCCTCGTGCCCTGGGCACAGCACACTCTGCCTGCATGGCTAAGAGGACCCAGTTTTCATAGCAGCAGCCTCCCCACGCCACCGGCCAGCTCTGATCCCTCATCCAGGATCCATTGGCCTGGGTGGTGGCCAAGCCAACACCTACTGTGGTCCCCAGGTGACCCACAAGCAGGCGTGAACATACGATGCTCAGCGCCCAAGCCCCTGGAAGGTCGTTCAAGGACACCCATCCAGTTGGCCCGTGTGTGCCTTTTCACACCCCCAGGGGACTCCAGTGCAGCCCTACCACTTCCCCATCCCATCATTCAACCCTCAGCTTCCTCGCCTGTAAAATGGGGGTGGGGTAAGGATCTTTTACAGCCAGCACAAAATCTCAGCCAACACTCAGTATGTACGTGGCTGACTCTCAATAAACAGTCTTGCCCTTGTGACCGCAAACCCCTGACGGGGCTGCCTGCCACACTGCAGGGGTGTGAGACCCGGTAGATGTGCCTGGTGTGTAGGGCGTGTACTGACTGGTATTTAGTTAAGTGTTTGTTCTGGGCTCCAGGGAAACCATCAGAGGTGAAACCCGCTGTGTCCACTGCCTTCACCCAGGCTGCAGGAGGACATAGCAGGCACAAAGGCCCCGTGGCGAGGCTGCAGGCCTGTTGAAGGAGCCTGCGGGTGCAGGGAGCAGGCGGGACCCCGGAGGCCAGCGCGGGCCACATAGGCCTTCATATTCACTGAAAGGACTAAGGAGCCAGCGCAGCCTCTGCTTTGTAGAGTTTTTCTCATCTCAAGCTCATGTCAGAGATGGCGACTGATGCACAGAGCAGCCGAGAAGGTGGTGGGAGGAGGCTGACCCGACTCTGAGTGGGGGGCAGGGGGCTTTCACGGCCCCAGGAGCTCCCGCGGGTGACGGCAAGAAGCCGGTTTCCACGAGTACAGACAGTGCAGAAAGGAGTACTGTGGGGACGTGCAAGAGAAGCAGTCAGGAGCCCTCTCGCTCCCACCCTCCCTGCGCTGGGCTCCCCAACAGTGTCCCATCTGTTCCCACTATCCTGCCCAGGCACCTTGGAACTGCTTCTCCAAACTGAGGGCCCCGATGGAGGAGAGTGACCATCCCAAAGGGCTCCCCTGCCTGCCTTATTGTGAGCTAAGGAGATGCCTTGGGCTTGGCCAAGCAGGTGTCACTTGGAGGTCGAGGGGTACAAATGACAGCCCCCCCATACCACATGAGCATCACCCTGCATCCTGCCCACCTGGTCATGACCTGTGGCCCAGAGGGTCCCCTGCCTGCTATCCACCTGCTGCAGCCCAGACACATCCACCTCTGCAAGCATCTCTGGGCAGCACGTGGCTTACCGGCTCTCTGTCCTTCTCCTCTGCAAACATCTCCTCCTCTGATCAGAGCTCGCTTCAGCTGAGAGCCTGGGAGCCAATTAAGTCATGAGCCATTTGGACACTAACCACCCCATTACCAACCTCAAGAATGACCTTCCACGGTCAGCCTCAGGGGTGGTCTTGCTCCAGGAGCCCTGAGAGCTCGGTTGGATTCTGGCCACTGCCCGTGTCTCAGTGAATCCTAGCGTGTCACACACCTTCCCTGTCACCTGCCGAGAACGGCTGGGTGCTGCACCCACAGGACGAGCGTGGTCCTCAGAGCGCCTTCCTGTGTGGTCACCCTGAGCCTGAGAAGACCCCGTTAGTCAGTGCCCTGGTTGTTTGGGAGGAGGCTAGGGTGAGACTTATCCCTCCCTCACTGGCTCAGCAGTGGCCTGTAGCCCGTGGACACTCAGGTAATAGAGATACCAGAACCGTCCCTCCCCCAGGCTCATAGCAGAACCGCCCCTCCCCAGGCTCTGGGGAACTCCAAGCATAGCTTCACCGTGAACTCAGTCATCATGATGCAAGATGGTCCTCCCAACAAGGCCGAGAATGAGAGTCACAGGTCACCAACTCAGTGCAAGGGAGAGATTTCCAACAGAGAGTGCTGGACCAGGCTGGGTTGACAGGTGGTGAGCACCTCGTTCTAAGAAGCAATCAAGCTGAGGTTGGAGGACTCCTTGCCAAGGCTGCTGCAGAACATGGGGAAGTGACGTCTGTGTGTGGCTCAAGGTGGCTTAATAGAATATTCCTGGCCCCACACCCTAGTTCTGATGATTAATTCTGGGATCAGTCTGACTATAAATGTAGGATTGATGGCCATCAGTCACTGAGCTGATGTGTCTGTGTCTGACATGGTGCCTGATGCCCCTTGTCCTTCATTCCACTGCATCCCTGCCGCTGAGAAGTTGTCTCCATTTCACAGATGAGGAAAGAGGGGCTCCACTGAGCCTGAGCTGAGGCTGGAGAACCTCCTAGCTGAGCACGAAATCTCCCAGTTCCCCCGCTCCAGGATGGGGCGGCTGACCCTGCAGCAGGCCCACAGTGGAGCCCAGCTTTGCACCTGCGGGCTGGGTAGTTTGGTCCAACTCAATGCCCAGCTAGGTTGACTGTGTGCCAGGATGGCTCATAACTGGGTAACAGCGCCAGTCACTGGGCCGGACTCAGGTTCAAATCTCAGCTCTGTCACCTAACAGCTGTGTGACCTCAGGCAGGTCGCTTCACCTTTCCAGGCCCCGGGTTCTCCATTTGTAAAATGGAGCTAGTAATCCAACCCACCTCAGGGAGCGGTTGGGAATGTCAGCATGAGTCACGCCTTGTGATGTCTTAGGGCTGGGCCTGGTGCTACTTGTCGCGCTGTGCTAGCTGTTACAGCCAATTGGTGACCGCTTGCTTTTTGGAAATGTGAGAACAGCCTAGATAGACCCTGTGAGACTGGAGCTCAGATCTAACCTCTCACCTCGTGCCTGGGAGGCCTCTGTGAACTGTGTCCCTTCATCTCCTTTAGAAAAGAACACTGGCTTCAGCTGGCTGGTGCTACTGTGTGTCGGGCACTGTTCTGAGCCTCTTACGTATGGAGACTCATTCATTCTCCCAGTGACTCTTAGAGGAAAGCAGACTCTGCTCCTTCATTAGCAGATAAACCATTGATGCAACTTTCCCAGGGTGACACAAGCTAACAAGAGGCAGAGGCAAGGGACTTCTCTCGCAGTCCAGTGGTTAAGACTCTGCTTCCAACGCAGGGGCACAGGTTCAATCCGTGGTTGGGAACTAGGATCCCACTTGCCGTGTGGTGCAGCATGAGCAAAAAAAAATTTTTAAAGGGGAAGAGGCAAGACCTTGAACCCCAGCAATCTGGCTCCCCAGTCTCATATATGTGACCCCTGGGCTCCACTCCATTGCCAGTGGTACTAACCAGCTGTGGCTAATGTGTGCCCTTATTCCCGGCAGGATGACCTTAAATTCATTCTCTCCAGGTGACTAGCTTCCCTCCAGGCAGACAAGCTCCCTTCCCTCTCCAGAGGTTCACACAGAGTTCACTGGTCCCCACAACAGCCCTGGAGAGAAACCCTGTTATTCTCTGATGAGGACATGGGAGCACAGAGAGGTTAAGTGACTTGCCCAAGATCACACAGCTAACAGATTCGTAACAGACATGACAGATCCATGCCCTGGCCCGCCTGCCTCCGTAGCCCAAGCTAGTGCGGTGTTCTCACCTCTCTGTCCAAACATCTTCCACGCCCCTTCCGTGCCCTCCTGGGGAAGCAGAGATTTACCACGAGCCAGTGGTGAGGGGCAGGCAGGCAGCAATGCTGCTCAGCCCACCAGCATGGCAAGGAGCTGGTTGGATTTTGTGCACTCTCTCCATGAAGCCAGCTTGCTCATGCCATGCTTGTTTATTGAGCATGTACTGTGCGCAAAGTGGTACCATCTCTCACCCTCGGAGGTGCCGGCCAGCCCTCACCAGCAGCCCTGTCCTTGGGAGAAACACAGACGGCTGCATCCTCCTCTATCCAAAATACAGGGAAATGGGGGTGTCTGTGCTTCCACCGTCTACCCCCCTTCCTCCAGCTCCACTTCCGCTGTGGGAAACCACAAAGGTGCCTGTCTGTCAAGGGCAAGTTCAGTCTACATGTTCCCGTTTGGGGCGGGGGGAGCAAAAAAGCCAAACCGCTCCCAGGAAGCACTTAGGGAAAGAGGAGCTTATTATAAATCAAGACAGAATCAACAGGAAAGGGCCTGCTGGGCTGAGAGGTGCCCGCTGACTCCCCGCCCCTGCCCGCAGGGTGGAGGAGACACAGTCCCTCTGTCCCCAGTCCTTTCACACTTGCTGTCAAGTGTAATTAGCAGCAAGCTTGCCATTGTTGAGTAGGATTTTTTTTAATCCCTTATTCAATTACTTGTTCATTACCCTCTAAAGGATCATTTTCCCACTGGTGTTTCTTCTCCCACTGTGTCCTTTCTTTTCCTGTCCTCCAGCTGTGAACATTTCTTCTCACTCCGTGACAGAGAGCAACCCCAAACCTGTTTCTGCCCTTAGCAGG
The DNA here is from genome assembly GCF_019320065.1 of Cervus canadensis. Classification (NCBI taxonomy): domain Eukaryota; kingdom Metazoa; phylum Chordata; class Mammalia; order Artiodactyla; family Cervidae; genus Cervus; species Cervus canadensis. Next base: position 47,561,147 of record NC_057414.1, on the reverse strand, counting down.
GCTGGGTCAGCGCCCCAGGAGTCGCTGTGGCCGCTGTTTCCATGGGGTCTGGCTTGCCCGAGGGGGCGACCCGCTGGTCCTGGAACCCTGCACTTTGGCTGAGCGCTCCAATGCCTGGGTTTTATAGCATGTCAAAACCTCCAGTAAGGTGTCAAGACGAAGCAACTTTGAGCTCCATTTAGCTGTTCGCACCAGGATCAATTTTCTGAAATTATAGCATAATAACGGGGTTTTCAAGGCTTGTCAGTTCCAGGCAGAACAAAGGGGGTTATTGGATTTGAGCCCGGCTGCAAGGCGCTGTAGAGAGATGGTCCCAGCGTCAGTGGAATGACAGGTGTGGTTGAAACCCCTCCCGGGGTCTGCACGCCCGAGGCTCTGAATGCAGTTGGCAGGTCACCGGCTGAGTCACCCGAGCGGGGCAGAGACAGAGAGAGACTTAATCTCTGCTGGAATTCAAAGGCCAACAGCGGGTTCGTGAGCGGACACTTGTTCAGGGGATAAATAAGTAGAGTCAGTGAGATCATGAAGGGTCAGGGCCTTTGTGCGGGCTGGAGCTTCAGCTCCCCGTGGGCTGACAGGCAGGTTCACACCATTGCCTGGTCCCTGCAGCCTGAGGAGACCCATCCCTGCTCTCCACATGTGGAGAACGTGCAGTGTCAGGAGCCAGAGGTTGGTGAAGCTGTTCTCTGCTCTCGGGGACTGCACTTTAAGAAGGGCGCGCCCTGCCTGCCCCGGCGCCCTCGTGGCTCAGGAGTGCCTGGTCCAGGTTCAGGAGTCGAGACCCCCTCTGGCCCACAAGGAGCTTGGGCCTCACAGGGGAAACAGGGCCATTCTCTGGGTGGCTGCAGAAGCACTCGGCCTTGGCCAGAGCCTTCCCTCCATGGCCTCTGAGATTCCCACGGCAGCTTGAGCGGCCTTGATGTTCCAACAGAAGACAATGGGTAGGGGACTTCCCTGGTGGTCCAGTGGTTAAAACTGGGCTGCCACTGCAGGCGGTGTGGGTTCAATCCCTGGTGGGGGAACTAGATTCCACATGCCACAAGGCACAGCCAAAAAAAAGAAGAAATATCCTACAAAAAAAAAAAAAAAGACAGTGGGAGGGCAGAACCAGGAGCCTTTAATGACACGTCCAAGATCGTGCCATGCGTCAGTAGCCATGCTTCAGGGGAGGAAGGTCTCAGAAAGCGAGGCCAGCAGCCAGCAGAGGAGGCGCCCAGAAACTGAGGAATTAGGGTTAGGCCTCGGAGTGAAGGCAGCTTGGACAGTTCAAGCAGGGCCCAGGGGAGATGGGATGGGATGCGGCCTGGGAGAAGAGCCGAACCAGAGACCGGGGGTAGCTGGAGCGCGGACTGACAGCTCACCTGCCGGGCAGAGAGGCAGATGGAAGGAAGGGCAGAGGGCGGGTCGGTCAGTGCGTGCAGGCGTGTGTGCACAGGCTGCAAGCTCTGGGTCAGCGTGGTGCCCGGAGTCTGTACTTCAGCAGGCCCCTGCCACGGGGGTTCTAATACAGCCCACAGCCTGAGAACCCCTGGAGGAAACGGACAGCTTGCCCCCACCCCTTGTAACCAGGCGGGTGTGTCTTTCTGGTCCATTTTCTCTGCAGCCCCAGCATATGGCAGGGAATTTAAACATATAAGCAGGATCTGTACCCGTCGTTCTGTGTTTTGTTTTTTAACTGAGGTGAAGTTCACATGATGTAAATTAACTGTCTTAAGTGCACTGTGCAGCAGCATTTAGCTCCCTCCCCACACCAAGCCATCCTCACCAGCACCCCCCCAGGTGGACACCCAGTGCCCATTGAGCAGTCTGTCCTCCTCCCCTTGCCCCCACCCCGACAGCCACCAGTCTGCTTTCTTCCTCTGTGACGGATGTGTCTTTTAAATAGTCTGGATGCTTTGTATATACAGGACCAACCCTGTGTCAGCATCTTAATGAAAGGTGGTGAGATCCTGCAGGTGAGCTGGGTCATAGGGCCGCTCCTCTGTCCAGCCCCCAGCACATGGATGCCCACCCAAGGCCCCACAGTGGGCACTGTTATCAAGCCCATGGTACACATGCGGAAACTGAGGCCGGCGGGTGGGGGCGGTCCCAGGCCAAGCCCACACCTGCTTCTACCCAGGGTAGATCCAGGATCCGTCGCTCACCTGCCACCTCTGGGCTCCTCTACAAGAATGTGTTTTACCTAATGCTTCTCATTAAAACATGTTTGAAGGAAGAAACTCAGCCACCCGCTTGCACCCTGGCCTGGGTTCGCTCTTCACTGCTTGTCTTTTCTGTGGCACTGCCTTCTGGGCTTGGATTTAGGGAAGGGAACTTGTCTCCTCGGCCCCTTTGTATGGCTCCTGGGGTCGAGGGCCTCTCTTCTTATCTTTGGTATCTTTGACCACATTTGGCACATGGCTTGTGCTCATGTGGGTGGGAAGTCACGCCCCTCATCCCGGCCAATCTTGTGGGGAGACGTCCTAGACCCAGGTTTCTGCTGTGTATTAACCAATCGCCTGGCTCCTCGGGGGCTCAGTTTGCCCATCTGTGCAAAGAGCTCGCAGGCTGGATGCAAGGAGGCCCCCCAGCCCACCCAGCACCATAACAGACATCAAGTTACGTCTGTGTGATTTGGAGAATCATCATTGGGCCCCTCGAAAGGAAGGGATGGGAACTCAGCAGGACCCACAGGTATCCACACAGCTGCTGTAGTGAGAGAGGGATGCAGGGACACAGCTGCAAAGGAAGGGCTCTCCTTCCCACCTCTGCCCAGCCCAGCCCAGCCCAGTTCGGTTCAGTCACTCATGTGACTCTTCACTCAGTCACTCAGTCACTCTTCAGTCAAAGAGTCATGTCCGACTCTTTGAGATCCCATGGATTGCAGCACACCAGGCCTCCCCGTCCATCACCAACTCCCAAAGTTTACTCAAACTCATGTCCATTGAATCGGTGATGCCATCCAACTGTCTCATCCTCTGTCATCCCCTTCTCCTCGTGCCTTCAATCTTTCCCAACATCAGGGTCTTTTCACATGAGTCAGCTCTTCGCATCAGGTGGCCATAGCATTGGAGTTTCAGTTTCAGCATCAATCCTTCCAATGAATATTCCTCTAGGATGGATTGGTTGGATCTCCTTGCAGTCCAAGGGACTCTCAAGAGTCTTCTCCAACACCACAGTTCCAAAGCATCAATTCTTCGGCACTCAGCTTTCTTTATAGTCCAACTCTCACATCCGTACATGACTACTGGAAAAACCATAGCCTTGACTAGATGGACCTTTGTTGGCAAAGTAATGTGTCTGCTTTTTAATATGCTGTCTAGGGTCATAACTTTTCTTCCAAGAAGCAAGCATCTTTTAATTTCCTGGCTGCAGTCACCACCTGCAGTGATTTTGGAGCCCAAAAAATAAAGTCTGTCACCGTTTCCACTGTTTCCCCATGTATTTGCCATTAAGTGATGGGACCTGATGCCATGATCTTAGTTTTCTGAATGTTGAGTTTTAGGCCAACTTTTTCACTCTCCTCTTTCACTTTCATCAAGAGGCTCTTTAGTTCTTCACTTTCTGCCATAAGGGTGGTGTCATCTGCATATCTGAAGTTATTGATATTTCTCCCTGCAATCTTGATTCCAGCTTGTGCTTCATCCAGCCCAGCGTTTTTCATGATGTACTCTGCATATAAGTTAAATAAGCAGGGTGACAATATACAGTCTTAACGTACGCCTTTTCCAATTTGGAACCAGTCTGTTGTTTCATGTACAGTTCTTACTGTTGCTTCCTGACCTGCATACAAATTTCTCAAGAGGCAGGTCAGGTGGTCTGATAATCCCATCTCTTTAAGAATTTTCCAGTTTTTTGTGATCCACACAGTCAAAGGCTTTGGCATAGTCAGTAAAGCAGAAGTAGATGTTTTTCTGGAACTCTCTTGCTTTTTCAATGATCCAATGGATGTTGGCAATTTAATCTCTGGTTCCTCTGCCTTTTCTAAATCCAACTTGAACATCTGGAAGTTCATGGTTCATGTACTGTTAAAGTCTGGCTTGAAGAATTTTGAGTATTACTTTACTAGCGTGTGAGATGAGTGCAATTGTGCAGTAGTTTGAGCATTCTTTGGTATTGCCTTTCTTTGGGATTGGAATGAAAACTGACCTTTTCCAGTCCTGTGGCCACTGCTGAACTTTTCAAATTTGCTGGCATATTGAGTGTAGCACTTTCACAGCATCATCTTTTAGGATTTGAAATAGCTCAACTGGAATTCCATCACCTCCACTAGCTTTGTTCATAGTGATGCTTCCTAAGGCCTACTTGACTTCACATTCCAGGATATCTGGCTCTACGTGAGTGATCACACCATCATGATTATCTAGGTCGTGAAGATCTTTTTTATATTGTTCTTCTGTGTATTCTTGCCACCTCTTCTTAATATCTTCTGCTTCTGTTAGGTTCATACCATTTCTGTCCTTAATTGAGCCCATCTTTGCATGAAATGTTCCCTTGGTATCTGTAATTTTCTTGAAGAGACTCTAGTCTTTCCCATTCTGTTGTTTTCCTCTATTTCTTTGCATTGATCACTGAGGAAGGCTTTCTTATCTCTCCTTGCTATTCTTTGGAACTCTGCATTCAAATGGGTATATCTTTCCTTTTCTCCTTTGCCTTTTGCTTCTCTTCTTTTCATAGCTATTTGTAAGGCCTCTTCAGACAGCCATTTTGCCTTTTTGCATTTCTTTTTCTTGGAGATGGTCTTGATCTCTGCCTCCTGTACAATGTCACGAACCTCCGTCCATAGTTCTTCAGGCACTCTGTCTATCAGATCTAACCCAGTAGCAGGTGGTTTTTCACACTGCTCACCATGCCTGATTCTGAACTGAGATCTCGGGACTGCCGCCAGCTTGGTGTGAGCCTTCCCCTTGCCCATGCTGCTGGCCAAGCCTGAACATCACAGCCCCGCCCCTTTGTTCCAAAGCACAAGTGTGACAAACTCAGCACCACGGAGCCCGCCAAGGCAATAGGGCATGGTACGGTCTGTTGCCCAGAGGAGAAGGCATGCCCAAACCTTGGCTAAGGAGACTTCAGACTTTTAAAGGAGAAACGGGAAGCTCATGATTAATATAAAATGTCTGCATTTCTTAAACATAGCTGAGGCCAACAAGCCTTGTCCATGCACCATCTCCTTGGCCACCAGGTTGTGACCACAGGTCCAGCCTTGGTCCTGCTCAAACTACAAATACTCCTGGGAGAGAGCCTTTGTATCTATCTTAAGACATTTAACAGTAACATTCTAGCAAGAATGCCTGGGTTTCGTACCAGCTGCCTAACTGTAGGACCTTGGGCAAATTACTTACCCTGTCTGTGCCTTCATCTCTTCATCCATAAAGTGGCAATACAACTTTTGATGTACCATCAGACTTACTACAACTATAATTGTTACTCCTTTAAAGAACATTAAATATCTATGCAGAAGGTCAGTCAATATCATGGTTAAGTGTAGACTCTGGTGTCAAGTAGAAGTCAGTTCAAATCCCACTCCTGCTATTATCCTGCAGTCGACTGTGGGCAGAGCATACAATCCTCTGAGCCTCTGTCCTCACGTGTAAAGGTATGAGTGGAAATCATTCTCTAGTGCATCACATTGTTTTGAGGGTTCTTGATGTTAGTAAGTCACTAGCATGGAGCATGGTGTAGGCTGAGTCCTCATTAAAAGGTAGGGGTTACCACACTGCAGGCTGGTGAGTGGAAGGAGTGGAGGTCTAGGAGGCAGAGGTGTGGGTCAGTGAGCCTGGGAACGGGGAGGCATGCGGGAGGGTGGGGACAAGGGATGTAACCGGGCCAGCTCCCCGCTGAGCAGAGAGCCAGCCCTCCTCCCCAACTCAGCCATGTGCAGGCAGAAGCCAGAGAGACACAGCTGTCAAAACACAGTGAAGGAGAGGCAGGCCTTCCAGAACCGGTGGGGGTTTGGGAATGGGCCCCTACTAGGGCCCTCCGCCGCGGTGAGCCAAGGGCACACCGAGAGGCGCGAGGAAACATCCTCACACCTTCCTTCTCAGGAGGCTGCTGACGGGCCTGCCCCACCGGCCACATGCTTCCTCCTGGAGTCCCCGCCACCCTGATGCCTCTGCTGAGAGTGCACTTGTGTCTCAGGGAACTACATTTCCCAGGCTCCTTTGCTGTCCCGTTTCCTGGAAGGCTGTCGGCCAATGAGAGGCCCCGATGGGGATCCAAAGGCATGAGGAAGGGAGAAACCAGGGTATTTCTCCTTCTCTCTCTGTGCTTCCAGGAACATCTTTGGCAGATGCTTTGCCTTCCCTGCGTGGCTCTAACTCCCACTGGAAAGCCCCTCCCTCCGTGATCCTAGCTTCCTCTGGGCAGCCCCAGTGTCTGGCCCTGGTAACACCAGCTCCCATTGTCCCACCGCTCCTAAACTGGCAGCAGCTTCCTGCAGTTGCTAACCTCTGGGTGGTCTCACCATCCCCTGCTTGTTGTCTCAGCTCTTCCACTGTCTATGTGGCCAAGTCCCAGGATGAAATTACCCCAGTCCAAAAGACCTAAGAGGTTCCTGTCTCCTGGCTGGACCTGGCTGGGGTGGTAGCTGATACTTGAGTGGACCCATTATGTGCAGATACGTGCAAAACTGTTCTCGCCTCACCTTAATGGGTGGGCATGTTCTCTGAACCAGGAAATGAGTCAGATTCAGGCCCATTTTTTGCCAGGTCCAAAGCCTACATTCTTTCCTAGTGAAGAATGACACCGGGGAATTTGCACTGAAGTTCTCGCTACATTTCTGTCTTGACACCACCATTCATTATACAGGTCATTTAATTCCTCTGAGCTTCAGTTTCCTCATCTGTAAAAGGCAGGACATTATAGCACCTCCCTCCAAAGATCACTGTGAGATGTAAATGAGATTAATGCCAAGACAGTTGGATGGCATCATCGACTCATTAGATGTGAATTTGAGCAAACTCTGGGAGATGGTTAAGGACAGGGAAGCCTGGCATGCTGCAGTCCCTGGGGTCGCAAAGAGTCAGACCCGACTGAGTGACTAAACCGAACTGACCTGAACACTTCACGTGTCAGCTCTTTGAACAGTGCCTACCACAGGACAGCTCAAGGATCCAGAGCTCCGGGTACCTTTGTGGTCCCTTGTGTCATTCCTCCAACCCCAGACTCTGCTGACTTTCCTGTGCTGGATGGAAGCATTAATGATGAATGATTCAGTCAGTGCTGTCCCCATTTGCAAGTGTGAGCTCTTAAAAGCCCTTTATGCACTCAATGAGCTCCCTCAAGGCACTTGTTTGTGCCAGACACTGGGCTTTCCAGGGAAGACCCAGAGGACGAGACCCCATCCCCGCCCCCACACCCCAGAGAGGCCACAGGACATGGGACAGGGATTATGATGGAAGGTAGCACGGGCCCCATGAGCATGAGAGGTTCCGGGAGGAGCTGGTTTTTCCCTGACACTGAGGGGATTGATGGGAGCCTTCCTGGAGGAGGTGGCGTTTGAACTGTGCTTCCTCTGTTGGGGATACGAAGCAGGACGTAGCACCTCGGAACACAGTTCAGCAGGCGGAACACCTGTCAGGGTTTGAAGCTTGAGTAAGTGGCCTTGGCTCACCCTTCACTCTTTCTGATCTCAGGACCCCCTCCTGTGACTTGGGGTCCCCAAGATCGATGGAGCGGAATGGTTAACACAAGTTCTGGGACCCTTACCGGCTGGCTGAGTAACCTTGCCCGGGACTCAGGGGCCCTGTACCTCCATTTTTTTCATCTGTAAAATGAGCGATAGACCATCCCTGCCTTTCAGAGTCAGTGGGAGAACTGAACAGTTTAATATTGGTCCAGGACTTGTTGCCGTCACTCTATAAATGGTGCAGGAGAGGAGAATGCTTTCATGTCACCTGGTGTCATGGGGCTTCTGAGCCCCTAACCACCTGGTTCTCTCTGACCTCAGCCGCCACCTTCATGGAGCACTGGAAGCGGAAACAGATGCGGCTCAATTACCGCTGGGACCTCACAGGCTTTGAGGAGGAGGAGGTGAGTGGGCTTAGCAGCTGCGCCCCCTGTGTCCTCTCCCATCCCCACCCCGTTCCTTTTTGGGGGGACTCACTAGGTCGTAAAGTCCAGGCGAGGCTGCTCCCTGCCTGTTTCTCAGTTCGTGTCCCCGATGTCTCAATCCCCCGCGGTTGCCAGGGTGACTGCTCAGTGTCCGCTCTAGTGTTTTAAATCTCCGTGCTCACATGGACACACCACCCAGAAATGTGGTCAGGGACGCAGGCCAAGGCTCACCACGCTGATCCCATTCAGTCTGGAGGCCGCACCACAGGTCTGGGGAGGGGATGGCCACCACCCACGAGGTCGAGTCCCCAGAGGTGGCCGTGAGCCTTCACCCTGGTGCCAAACCTGCGACCCCCGGAGCCAGCTGTCAGCCTGCAGTCAGGCTTGGCCAAGATGTGGGGCTGACCCTTCACTAACAAAGGGAAGCCATGTGCCGGCATCTTTGTACGCCAGAAGAGGGCCATTCTGAGTTGAACAGCCACTGAGATGGTGGGTGAACCCGCTTCCCTGGGGTTGCTCAGGAGATGCTATGCTGCTGCCCCATCCTGAACTGCCAGCTCCAGCAGAATCCCTGTGGGATGAGGGGGAATGAAAAGGAACAAGATCCCCCAAACAGGAGAGCCGTTAGGTTTGGCCATGCTGACCGCAGCTTTGTATTACGGAGTCTCTTGCTCAGCTCTTTTAAAGAGAAACCACTCATGCATTTTCATTGTAATGTGAAAGCCTCTTTCATCATCCTTTTAAATATCCCTATTATTATATTATATATTAAAATATCCCTATTATATGTTAGGCCTCCCTGGTGGCTCAGATGGTAGAGAGTCTGCAGTGTGGGAGACCCCGGTTCGATTCCTGGGCCGGGAAGATCCCCTGTAGAAGGAAATGTCAACTCACTCCAGTATCCTTGCCAGGAAAATCCCATGGACGAAGGAGCCTGGCAGGCTACAGTCCATGGAGTTGCAAAGAGTCGGACACGACTGAGTGACTTCACTCATTATTATATGTCCCTACACACGTGCTACCTCCAGGACTGAGTTGGTGGATCACTCTTCAGTCAAATGTGTAGCTGTGTGGATTCTGAGCTGACTGTACTGTCAACAGACAAGGGCACTAGTTTGCTGGAAGAGGCACCAGCTGCGTGGTGCCAAGACGACCTCCAGGACCAGGTTGTCCTGTTTCAGCATTGCCCTTGCTGTGTGACCTGGGGCAAGTTGCTCAACCTCTCTGTGCCTCATGTCCTCACCTCTCAAATAGGGGTGGAAGAGTGGAGTTTGAGGGGGTCTCGGTAGGTCAGCAAGTACAAAGCACTTTGAGCAGGGTCCAGCAACTGTGAGTGCCCCCAACTGGTCTCCCGCCTCCAGGTTCAACCTCTTCCTGCAGCGGGTCTCATCGTCCTGTTTCACAAATGGCAGGACCAAGGCTGATGCAACCAGAGAGACACGTGTCTCCTTAGGTGCAGAGAGAGGCATGGGACGGGTGCTCCATCCCCCATGGTGGGCCCCGGGTCAGCAGTCTGCCGGAACAGATTTAATAGATTCAAATAGGGTTCATGTCATCTTACTAATTTGGAATAGATTGAGAATGTCCTTTTCATGACGTCCTAGGGGTTGGGACAGTTCAACCTGTTGGGAACCTGTCCCGTGAAGTCTTCACCCTGATGGCTCAGGCACTAGGTAGTGAGGTAGTGATCGGAGCACCGCCCTGGGAGGCCTGAATGAGACCCCCAAGAGTGAGCCCCCATGCTGGGTAGGGCCTCTTCTGGGGCTGGTCACCTAAGTCAGAGGGCTAGCCCCTCCATGACGTGAACCCCAGGTGTCGGCTCTCAGAGCAGAAGGAAGCCTGTGCCCAGCCGTCTGGCCTGAGTCTCCTCCCCTGAGCCTAAGACAGTTCAGCCCAGCACCCGATCAGGAATCGCCTAGAACACTCCACCTGCAGAAACAGCAACACACTCAGTCACCCTAGGGTAGCATCAGCCTTTGGCAAGCCCTCCTTGTCTACCCGTGTCCATCTGCCTTCACCCCACTTTTTTAAGAATATCACCTCTAAAAGGACTTTTTTCTTTAAAAAAACAAACAAAAAAACAAACAAACACAAGTAATGAAATCTTTTTGTTTTTGTTTTACGTTTCTGGTTCCCGGAAGGAGGCTGTCAAGGTTTGAAATTTTTTGTCACTCGTCTGTCTCCTGGGAGAGGGACCTTCTGGCACACCTGCTCTGTCTGTTTCTGCTGAGCGGTTCCCCACACCTCTTCCACGGCGGGCAGGGGTCTCTGCTTCCTCCCCCACCTCCGGGCCTCTCTTAACCCCTGTTCTTCTGTTCCAGTGCCCTTCGCTGACCTGCTCTGGGCTCCCCTGAGGCCCGGCCCCTCTGGTCTGCCCGCGCTTGCTGACACTTAACCGCCGTCTCTTCCGACCCCACAGCTCCTGATGGGATATCCCCAGGGGCCAGTTCATGGCTGGTTGTTCAGAGTGGGCTGCAGGACAGGCTGCAACCCGGCGCAGACTGACCCGCCTCCACGACCACGGAGCCTGACTCAGTGGCCTTCCCAGTGGGCTGGGCTTCCCAACAAGGGGGAGCATCCCAGATGAACCTCATGCGGGAGCTCTGAGTGGGAAATGGTGCAAACAGCCAGCTAGGAACTGGCCCCAACGGGTACCCTGAGGGAGCGCCGGGGTGAATTTGCCACACGTGCTCCTATTAAGGGTCTCAGACTCACAGTTGACGAGACTCCTCGCTGACTTGGTTTCTTTCACAGGACCATCCCAGAGCCGAATATGAAGCCCGAGTTCTGGAGAAGTCTCTTAGGAAAGAATCCAAAAACAAAGAGGTACTGTGGCCACTGCCAGTTGGCTTTCCCAGCTTTCCCAGCAGTCAAACATTGCATGTCCATCAACATCACAGGCCCGGGGTCAGCACATGCTGTGCAGATGGAGGGGGCGGCCCCCAGACAGGGGCAGAGAGTAAATGTTCTCGACCCTCCAGACCTCCGTCACAGCGCCTTTGTCATTGTAGGATGAAAACAACCACAGACAACAGGTGAACAAATGTGTCTGGCCATGTTCCAATAAAATTTTATTTATAAAAAACAAGCGGGGTTTCGGGGGAGATTTGTCACACCCTGCCAGAGGTCAACCTCCCCCTTCTGTCCTGAGGGTGATCTCAAACTTCAGCCAACACCTCAACATCAAGAAAACCAAATGGTTTTGTAGCTTTTCTTGCTCTGGGTGGTCATGTCCAACCTTCATGCTCTGCATTGAATAATGAATGGAAGGGTTTGCCCCAACAGGGCCCCTGAGTGGATGGCCAGTCCCTTGCCTCACGCATAGAGGATAAGAATGAGAAAGAAAAGTGTTTTTGTGATCCTCTTGTGGCTGCCACCTTTTCTTAATATGTAATAAATGCCTTCGTTTCTCCCCATAACCTCTCATTTAAATCAGCAGTCATGTTCTCACAAACCTCTAAGGATGCTCGGTTATTTTTTTTTTTCGGTTATTTTTTTATCAGAGGGTTTTTTTTAATATGACATGGGGCAAGAGCCCCCAGGCCCTTGTCAACCTCTCTCTGAGGCTGGAAGGTCAGTCCTTGCAGGGATGGGAACAAGGGCAGAGTGGTCTTTCCAGATCCTAGTGTTCCTTGGCCTCTGGGAGCGACCTTTGTCTTTTCTTGTCATTGTGTTCCGTGGACAGAGTTTGCTGGTACAGTGTGGCCAGGGGTCCCAGTTACCACAATCCCCCCATTAGAGGGTGGGCAAAGTGGGTGCAGCAGAACTCCTTCTCAGACCCCAGTTCCCACAGCACAGAGAGAGCCCAGGTCAGTCCCCCCGCCAGCCAGAAAGTGGGCGCACGACCTGGAACTCAGAATCCAAACAGGACCGGGGGTGCAGAGGAAATAACCACAAAAGCGTGAGCCTTCGCCACGATGAGGAGACGGTCCTTTCATTTAACCCATCGGAACATCTGTCTGCCGCGTGCCCATTGTCTTTGGAGCAGCCGCCCTGTGCCTTTGACCCCACGGCTCCATCAGCGCCCTCTCCCCAGGCTGCATCTCCCCTCCTAAAGGGAAAGGCATGGGTGCTGCTGCTCTGAAGCCCCCAGGCCCCCTGCTGAGGGCCACCATGCCCCACCTGCGGTGTGCCATCCACCCCCAGACAGCCCACCCCACAGTTCTACGGTGGCCCCTCCTGGTGTGAGTGAGGATGGGATTGCACCCCTTCCTAGGGGAAAAGGGGCTTAGTAGCCCGCATCACGTCCACTGAAGTCAGGGGCTCCCCCAAACCCGAGCTCTGCGCCGTGCCAGGAGCACCCCCCAGATTCCCCGTCACCTGGCTCCTTGGCTTTGACCCAAGCCCTTTGACCACAAGAGCAGCGAAGCTTGGGGTTCATTTTCACCAGCCTCCAATGGTGACCTCAGGCCTTGAAGGCCTCCAGGGGGCCACACCCTTGATTTTTTTCCACCCTTTCACTGTCTCCCACCTTTATGGTTTTAATTTTTTCCCCTGGCTATGGCACCAAATTCGTTTGGGGGAAAATAAGAGATTCCTGCCTTTCATGGGTGTTAGGCTGCGGAGTGTGGCTCCCTGCATATTGGTGTCAAATGCACAGGGTAACCCACGTCTGCATAAGACGCACCGTGAACTACGGCCACCATCTGGCGAGGGGGCCCCGCGGAACCTGCCAAGTTTCCAGGCTGTTTCCGTTATCTCGTTGCAGCCTCTCTTTTAGAATGGGCTTCCCAGGTGGCACCAGTGGTAGAGAACCCACCTGCCAAAGCAGGAGAGGCGGGTTCGATCCCTGGGTTGGGAAAATCCCTTGGAGGAGGGCATGGCAATCCTACTCCAATGTTCTTGCCTGGAGAAGCCCTTGGACGGAAGAGCCTGGCGGGCTACAGTCCATAGGGTCACAGAGTGGGTCACGACTGAAGCGACTTAGCACGCACACGCTCTTTTAGAATGTGGGTCTCTGCCGTCTCCGATGGGTTTAAGACGCCCAGAGCCTGAATCGGTCCCAGCAGCCGGCACAGCCAGGGAGGTGCTGGCTTCCCCAGGGGGCGACGGGGGCCTGGGCCGCGGTCTCACCCCACGGTGCTCTCTTGTTCCCTCCACCCGCCCCAGAAGCGCCGGCACCTTCCGGAGGAGCCAACAAACAAATGGAGGCAGAGGGTTAAGACCGCCATGGCGGGGGTGAAATTGGTACATGTCGTGTCATCGGGCATCGCGCGTCTTAAGTGTGTGCAGATGAACCCAAGTTCATTGTGTTTCCTCAGCCGACTCTTGACTGCTGTATTATCATGTTAACACCCACATCCACGCTCTTTTGCCTTCCTCTGCACCCTCAGGCTGTGACGTGTGTCGAGGTGTCTCTGCATGGCCACCGTGGGGTCGTGGGCGGGAGCTCTGCTGTCTCTGGGGCTTGTGAATCGTGCCTGCCACAGCTGCCTGCCAGCAGTCCCTGGTCTCATTAACATGCATGCCACCCTCCCTGGAATGCGTGGCCTCGGGGGTCAGGCCTGCCAGCATTCTTTGACCTCATCCATGCATTTTTTTTTTTTTTTGGCGTTAAAGATCCACCCCATTCTAGAAACATCCCAGGTTAGTGACAAGCATCTACTTCAGTCCCTCCAGACCCCGCAGTCCCCGTGCCAGAGCCTCTGGGGCCGTGTGTCCCCACCGACCGCCGTTGCTACGCGGCGGGCAGCGTCTGAACTCGGAGTGCTGGTGGCTTGTCTCAACTTGCTCTGCAAAGGAAAATAACTATCATGGTCTGGGTGGCGGAGGGAAAAAACAGCTTAGATCTTCTCGCCGTGCAGATGAGACGGAGGCCAGGCTTCTCCCGGATGGGGGGGTCTGAGCGTCTCATTTAGAAAAGCCTCTGGCGCCATCACACCTCATAACAGAGAAGACTCACATTTGTAGACAACTATTACTTCTGTCATTTCATAGCATCCTTTCATCAGGGATAAAGCCTGGATGTTTGCTTTCATTCATCACCTGCAGGGTTTTTGTTTTTTTCCAACCGTGTTTCTGTGGTCCACGTTGTTCACCCCCCCCCACACACACACCCCACACTTGTCCACCAGGATGGTCCCCACTGCTGACCCAGCCCTGTTTCGTTTTGTAGACGGACAAGGTGAAGCTGACCTGGAGAGACCGGTTCCCTGCCTACTTCACCAATTTGGTCTCTATCATCTTCATGGTGAGTCCCGGTAGGCCGAGGTGGGCAGTGTACCACGGCACGCAGCGTTTACCTGGATGGGGTCAGCCGTCCACGTGGCAGTCATCCTCATCCCAAGCCAGGCATGGGTGGGGGGATTCCACCAGTGTCCTCAAATGGGAAGGGGCTGGAGTTCTGTCGTGACCCCGGGGGGCTCCCTACACCCAGGGGGATCGTCCCTGACGCATCTTTCATTCTGACAGTGACACATGTAAGTAACTTGTCATTCACACCCAGGAGTTCACAGGTATTATTTAAGACAAAACGGAGGGGTTTTAAAGACAGCCACGAAATGAATAACAGAGACAGGACAGCAGTCAGGATGGGTCTGTGATGCCGGATTCATCCGGACCCCGTGGGTTTGAATAAATCAGCGACACCATGGCTGGCTCTCTCTGGAGGTTTTAACGCCCAGATGATCCGGCCGCGTCCCTGGAAGGCCTCAGCCTGTGCTCCCCAACAGGTCAGTGCCAGCTGTGGTCACTGTGGAAATGACCATCCCCTCATCCAGCCCCGGAGCTTTAGGTTAGGGTCTCAGCCCCCGACGCTATGGGGGGCCCTCGTGGCTGCTGTAGACAGAGGGCTGAGCTGTGCCCAGTGGCCTGAGGGGCTCACACCTGCCTGTCCCCCAACCTGCTGGTGAGGACACAGAGGCCGGAGGTCTCACCCTCTCCGCAGGCCGTATGTCAGGCTGGCTGTCCACCCTGAGACCCTCGCTATTCTATGTGGACTTGGAGACGTGCAGATGGGCTTGTTTTTCCACTGGGGGCTGGTGGGGGTGGCAGTTGAGGCCCTCTAAGCTGAGCAGTTAAAAGCAGAGTGAAGACTCCATTTCCTCTCACGATCTTGCACATGGTTAAGAAGGACATCACTGATACAAAGCAATCTATAGTGGGGACCCCCAAGACCATGGAGCCACTGCGGGGAGGGCTCCTGTGTCTGTAGATGATTCCGGTGGCAGTGGGCCCAGCCCTGGAGCACTTGTCCCAGACACACATGAGTGGTGCCGAGAGGTAACCTGGGATGATGTGGCCCCTGCCCACAGCTCACCAGCAGGGGATGGGGTACGGGAAACGGGACTCGGGCACCAAGGTTCAGCCCCTCCTGGCAGAGAAGAATCGGTGTTACCACAGAAGGTCCAGCACGGGGATGGAGACGGTGGGACGCTGTGCGCCCTTCTGCACCACGGCAGGTTTGGACAGGAGCCCTCAGGTTACATGTCACTTCTGTGAATCGTCTTCAGGGAGCTTTGAGTTTCTCACATAGTAAGAATCAAGGTGTAGGCAGTGGAAGGCTGGTCCAGCACTTCCATGATGCCAGCAGGCACTGACCTCTCTGGTCTGTGCCTATGTCCTCTTGGTCACGACATGGCTGCTCCACCTCCAACATCACCTCCACTCTCCAGGCTAGAGAAAGGGGAAGGAGATGGATGCCAGTGGAGGCAGCCCCTCTTTGAAAGTGTTTTCCCACAGGGCCTGCTCACACCTCTGCTCACATTGCGCTGGCCAGCCCTGTCTGCACAGAGATTGGGAAATGGGCACATTGTCACTCCCAGCAAAGGCGGGATAGTGGGGAGGGAACCAGCAGACCTTGAGGGACTGGTATCCCCACCACAGGTGAATCAGTCTTGTCCTGAACACAGGAGCTTCATTCTCTGAACAAATATCAGTTGAGCACCTACCAGATGCCCCCATGCTCCTGGTCCTGAAGGTGCCCATGTGTCCAAACCCCGGCCCTTGAGGCCTCTTCCTTCCAGGAGGGGACACAGCTATAGGGTGGTCATGGGGGTGCACCAGCAGGAAAGCGGGCACCTTGCTGAGTCTCCTCGCAGGCCCAGTGCCCCGCCTACCCCTCCGCACGGTGCAGGCGGGGCGTCTCCAAGCCCAGGGCGACGCCTTCCCCTAGGGTGTGGGGCCTCTTGGCAGGGGCACGGGGGTTTCCCAGGAAAGCCCTCATTCTGGGAGCTGGCAGGAGTGGTACCCACACCTCACCACAGGGCAGCCCATTCTTTGGGGTGTGGACATTCCCCAGGCGGGTGTGGTCACCATTCAGCCGCCCACAGGTGTGGGCAGCAGCGGAGTCACCAGGCAGAAATTTAAAATAGGAGCTTCCTGAGATCCCCATTGCTGCAGCCTCCCTCTGGGGTGAAGCAGGCAGAGCCCTGCCAAGCTGCATCCTGGAGGCACACAGCGCGGCCCCGGTTTTCCAGGGCCATCCTGGGAGCCGCGAGGGGCCATCTCGGCAAGGGCATGTCCCCTGCACACCCTCCATGGAAGTGAGACTCAGGGACCGGGGCCCGCAGAGGGCACGGCGCAGTCAGGCTCAGGGGACGGCCCTGCACAGCCGCCCTCCACCTTCAGGGCTGCCTCAGGACCAGAATCCACAGGCGTCCTCACCCTTAGGGCAGGACAGAGTGAGGACAGGGTCTTCCCGGGTGAGTCAGGGCTTTTGAAGGTAAGGAAGAGGAGCCCAGGCAGGCAGACAGACAGCTCCACGCTGAACAGACTCATCATCCTAGCCAACGCCCACCCTTGTCTCTCAAGCAGCTGCCAGGCTCCAAGTTTTAGGGAACATTCTGGTGCAACGGTGGGTTTGTCAAGATGGGGGATGAGCTGGAGGGTTGTGGGGGTCTCCTGGGGAGATCAGGAGAAGGGAGCCCATCCATCTGTCCCAGGCAGTCCTGCAGCACTGCTGGGGGGGACCAGACCACCCCATGCCCCACCTGCCTCCCACAGCAGCATCGAGAATGTCACTGCTCCCACTCAGGGTCACCCAGGCTGGGGGCGAAGCCCACCCAAATAGTCAGCCTGCGAGCACACAAGCCAGTTACTGGGGTTGCAGCCGCCCTGTGTCCTGCTGGGGACAGTGGGCAAGGCAGTCAAGGTTCTCACCGCAGGCCCCCACAGAGCCGTGCACTCCAGGCTTGGTGGGCCCACCAGGAAAGCCCCAGCTCGTGTGCTGGGTGACCTAGCCTGGTTACCCAACCTCTCTGAACACCAGTCTCCTCTTCTGTAAAACAGAATCTGGCCCCTCACAAGTCTGTGACGCCAACACCCGTCAAGCCCCTGGCCTCTGGTGGGTGACACGAAACGCCTGTCATTGTTTGAAGCTGAAGTGCTCCCAGGTCAGGGAGAGCAGGGCCCAGGGAGTCGGAGGGTGTGGTCCAATGAAACCAGGGGATCCCGCCGACAGTGTCCCCTCCTCCCTCCGCAGATCGCCGTGACCTTCGCCATCGTCCTCGGCGTCATCATCTACAGAATCTCCACGGCCGCTGCCTTAGCCATGAACTCCTCCCCGTCTGTGCGGTCCAACATCCGGGTCACGGTCACAGCCACTGCGGTCATCATCAACCTGGTGGTCATCATCCTCCTGGACGAGGTGTACGGCTGCATAGCCAGATGGCTCACCAAGATAGGTGAGCGCCCCGGCCGGGCCCTGGAGCCAGGCGGCCGCACGTCGCCTGCCCTGGGGCCCTGGGCTGGTCACTCAGCCCCTCTGACGGCCCGGTGAAGTGACCCGCCTGGACCGGGGCCATGGCTCAGCAGCTTGCATCTCACTCCCTCTAGAGGTTCCAAAGACGGAGAAGAGCTTTGAGGAGAGGCTGATCTTCAAGGCTTTCCTGCTCAAGTTCGTCAACTCCTACACCCCCATCTTCTACGTGGCTTTCTTCAAAGGCCGGTAGGTGCTGCTTCGGTGACTCAGACGCACCGCCTCCCCGTCCAATAGAAGGTTCACCCGCCCCCCCACCCCTGTCTCCCCGCAGGCAGGATGCACCCAGGCCCAAGGCGGAGCAGTCAGTGAGCTCCTGCTGCTGCTGGGGTCAGGCAGAGGCCTGGCTCCTGCGGGACCCCCAGGGGGCAGGGACCCTGGGGAGGAGGGACCTCAGGTGCTGGGGACTCCAGACAGCAGGGGCTCCAGGGAGCCAGTTCCAGGGGCTCCCCACTGGGGAGGTAAGGGCTGCCAGAGAAGGTATGAAAGGGCAGCTGCTGGTGTTCTGGGCCAGTGGTGGAGTGAACCCCACCCCCTGACCCTCTGGAGCTGTCCTGGGTTTCTAGGGGCCTGTGGCCCACCCACCACAACTCCCCACCACCCCCACGCCTGCCCTAGCCAGGGCCTGGCTGGTCAGATCCCAGAACCCCTCCCAGAGGCTCCGTCCTCAGCATCATGCGATTTACAAATGCCGCAGCCACCCGCCCCTCCCAGGGTCCCAGAGCTGGGCCAAGGTGCCCAGACCCCCCTGAGAGCACCCATAGCAATGGAGCAGGCTCTCAGACGACCCCAGCCGCACACCCCACAAAAAACTGAGAGGCGGCCTCAGGGGCCACCCCCACCCCAGCCTGTCTGCGGTCCCCAGCATCGCTCCGTGACCCTGCTGTGGTGGGCATGACACCATCTGTGCTCAGGTCCCTTTGCCTTCTCCCCTCCTGGGCTCCCTTCCCTCCATCTGCCCTTCGGCCTCTTGGTTTTCTGTTGAAGCCACGTCTTCTTACCCACCTGCGGGCTTAGGAATCACATGAACATTTGACCCAAAGACAGCCACTGTGGTCGGTTCTTAGATGAAGCTGGCAGGGGGAAAGCCTGTGGACTCTAGCGCCCTGACTTGGGGACCCACGACACAACCCAGCTCCCACCTTTGGGGTCTCCCAGAGCCTGCTCGCCCCACTCTAACTGACCCCCACGATTGCAGGTTTGTTGGACGCCCGGGCGACTACGTGTACATTTTCCGATCTTTCCGGATGGAGGAGGTAGGTCCCACTCTGCTTCCCCACCTCGGTTCACACAGCACACCTCAGTTCTCAGCCCACAAGGCCCCTGCTCTCTTATCCAGCTGCTGGGGTGGGCTTCGGTCTTCCATGGCATGTCCATATAGCGTCAGCTTAAAAGGAGAATCTCTCTTCAGGGTCATGGAAACCAAAAAAATTACACCTATTTTTTTATTCTTCTTTTTCTGTAAGACTTTGAATGTTTTTCTCTTTGGTTAAAGTGAACTAGTGAGAAAAAATAAAAACTCAATTACAATTCTTCTACTTCAACATTGAAACGCTCATCTCTCGCCCCACCAAACACAGTGCGGGTCATCTTTGGTTCCCACTTAACGGTCCCAGCCACTGTGGGTCTAGTTCGTGCGTCTGAGTCCTGGCCCCCAGACTTGTTCCACTGGCTCCATCAGACCAAGCCACACTTCAGGGCCCATCAGCAGTTCAGGTTTCATGGAAACTAATTGGCTTTTCTGTTTCCCAGAATAGTTCATTTTATTGAGAAAGAAAGGGCCAGGTCTTCCTGATAAGATCATGTGAAACAGGGTGGAGAGGATTAGGTACTGGGTGATCTGGCTGCCTGAGGTGAAGTCTAGAGCTTCAGCCAGCTGAGTGCTGGCCCCGAACATCCCAAGGCCTCATCCACAGTAGCGGATATTTGCAAAAAGCTCTCCAAGTGCTCCCCGACTACCTGACAGGTCCTTTACGTAGGATGACACCCTGTCAAGCTCTCTAACTGTTGGAGAAGTTGGGGGAAATGTCTTCATGAAATAGAATAAAGCATAGAGCATCTTTATTTTTTTAATGAGATGATGGCTCTTCCAGATAAATTTTTTGGCAATTTTTGGTATATGAAGTTTGGCCCAGGACTCAGAGAGGGTCAGCTGTGCCGTGGAGTGTCACCCAGTATCCCCTCAGTTCCCACCACTTGGACAAGTTAAGCTTCTGTCGCCTGCTCATGCTTCCTGCCCCCACCAGCCTATGGCGGTACAAGCCCACAGGGAACAAGGCATTAGGCCTAACAGGAGTGGCCAGCTGCCTCACCGTGCAGCTTCCCAGCTGCACGGGCCCCAGCCTGCAAGACCGCTGCCCAGCCCTGCCGATGGGCTCTGTCTCCAGGTCTGGTTCCAGCCCCGACAGCCTGTTGGTCAGGTTGAACTAACCCCAGGGGCCACTGTAACAAGACACCATAGACCAGGTCGCTTAAGGCAGCAGTTTTAAGCTCTGATAGTTCTGGAGGCCAGAAGTCCAAAATCACAGTGTCAGCAGGGCTGTGCTCCTTCCGAAGGTTCTAGGGAGGGTTCCTCCAGGCCTCTCCCAGCTCTCTCTGCCACTGACCATCCTTGATGTCCCCTGCTGACAGATGTGCCTCTCCAGTCTCTGCCACCATCCTCAGGGGGCCTCCTCCCCCCACTCCCGTGCACCTGTGCGTTTTCTCTTCTTCAAAGGACACCAGCCACAGGAGCAGGGCCCACCCTCCACCATCATGACTGCATCTTCACTCGGTCACGTCTGCAAAGACCCTGCTAACAAATGAGGTCCCACTGTGAGGTTCCAGGGGCCGGGATATGGAGGACACAACTCAGCCCTCGGTACGAGAGCCAGCCTCCCCTCGCAGGGAGCTAGGCGGGGCGGGGGCTGATGTGACCCTCTCTTGCAGTGCGCCCCGGGGGGCTGCCTGATGGAGCTCTGCATCCAGCTCAGCATCATCATGCTGGGGAAGCAGCTGATCCAGAACAATCTGTTTGAGATCGGCATCCCGTGAGTAGCTTCCGGCCTCAGGTCTCAGCGAGCATGGGGGCGGGGGCAGGCCTCCCGGTGGTCTGGGCAGCAGGTGACGCGGGGCCTGGACCAGGGCGGGGGCACCAGAAACAGGGAGGTGGCGAGGACACGAGGAAGATGGGCAGGAACAACTGCCTGGTGGACGAGGGAAGGGGCGAGGCCAGCTGATGCCTCCTCTCCCAGTGGCCGAGGATGCAGGATACAAACTGTTTTTGTTCAGTCGCTCAGTCCTGTCTGACTCTTTGTGACCCCATGGACTGCAGCACGCAGGGCTTCCCCATCCTTTACCATCTCCTGGAGATTGCTCAAACTCACAGCCATTGAGTCGGTGATGCCATCCAACCATCTCGTCCTCTGTCGTCCCCTTCTCCTCCAGCCCTTAATCTTTCCCAGCGTCAGTGTCTTTTTCGACTCATCGGAAAAGGATATAGATAAGTGCCCCCAAATCCAAGTGCTGGCCCCTGTGGTCCAATGCACCCAAGTCTGCTCGGGCCCATCCAGACCCCTGACACCTTGGGGCCCTCCCCAGCCTCTGTTTCCTTATGTCAGGGGTCCCCAACCTTGGGACCGGGGACTGGCACCCCCTGTCAGATCAGCAGCAGCTAAGGTTAGAAGTAAAGTGCACAATAAATAAAATGCTCTTGAATCATCCAGAAATCATGACCCCCCCTCCAGTCCAAGGAAAAATCGTCTTCCACAAAATCGGTCCGTGGTGCCAAAAAGTCTGGGTACCACCACCTCATGTCACAAATGAAGCTGTGAGGCTTGCCCCCTGCGTGCCCCTGGGGGAGAGGGCAAAGGAGCTAGCCCATCAGCAGAGCGGTCATCACAGACACGTCAGTTCAGGCTTTAAAACAACCTGGAGGGGTCACACCCCCAAGCCCACCTTCCTGGAAGCCTAACCTGGGCGACATCATGCATCCTCCAGGAAAATGAAGAAGTTCATCCGATATCTGAGGCTGAAGCGCCAGAGCCCCGCGGACCACGACGAGCACGTGAAGAAGAAGCAGCGGTACGAGGTGGACTACACGCTGGAGCCCTTCGCGGGCCTCACCCCGGAGTACATGGAGATGAGTGAGTGACGGGGGCCCCGGGGCGGGGCGGGGCGGGCCAGCGGCTGCCCAGGGCTCCGAGCGACACCCCAGGACTGAGCCCTGTCAGCCGCAGCTGTGTCTCTGGGCGGGCAGTGCCCAGGGTGGGCCATGAATCCCGGGGCTGGGGCGAGAGAGAGAGACAGCCTGCCAGACGTGGTTACACGGCAGCCGCTTGGAGCCTCCGGACACCACCTCCCTCCACCCCCCACGCGGGCTACCCTGGCCTTCTGCAGTTCAGTCGCTCAGTTGTGTCCAACTCTTTGTGAGCTCGTGGATTATAGCCCACCAGGCTCCTCTGTCCGTAGGATTTCCCAGGCAAGAATACTGGAGTGGGTTGTCATTTCCTTCTCCAGGGGATCTTTCCGACCCAGGGTTTGAATCCATGTTTCCTGCATTGCAGGCGGTTCTCTACTGCTGAGCCACCAGGGAAGCCCTCTCTTTCCTATTACCTAAATGCATAGAAGTCGCGCCTACCTCAGGGCCTTTGCACCAGCTGTGGCCTGCCTGGAATTCGCTCCCCTGGTGCTTCACTCCTTTCCTCCAAGGCTCTGCTCAGAACGTCCCCCACCAGAGGGATCTCCCCAGTGTGTGACGGGGCAGCCCAGGCCCTGCTCTCTGCCTCTCCCCACAGCTGACATTTTATTCCCCGGCACTCTCTCACTGCCCCTCCATCTGTCTCTCCTGTAGACTTGAAGCTCTATGAAAGCCGGCCTTTGGGATTTTTTTTCCTCTTCACTGCTGTACCCCCTGCTCCTAGAACAGGTCCAGGTATTCAGTGGGTGTTCAGAGTGAATGGACAAGTGAAGGCGGAGACGCACGTGGAGGGGTCCCAAGTGTCGTGTCCCCTGACCACCATGGATAGCTTAGCTCAAATGCGGGTTCCCGGGGCCCATTCCCGGTCTGTTGGGGTGGAACCCAGGACTGCATTTTAACAGGCACCTGGGCAAACCAGCCAAGGACTGCTCTGCAGGGTGAGGTGGTTCGGGCCGGGTGGCCTTGGAGCGCAGGAGTGGTTCCGTTTAACAGTACCTGCTCTAGCCCCGGGGGCAGTCAGTCACTCCCAGCTTCTCAGATGACAGTGCAGAAACAGCCCTGAGACTCCCAACAAGGAGACCACGTGAGGTCCCGTGGAGTCCCCCGTTTTTTCCCAGAATCAACTCCAGGCTGAACCAGAGGCAGGCGGGCAGCTCCCTGCCCTGCAGGCGCCCCCCCACCACCCAGTCCTGCCCCCTGCCTGCCTGTTGACACTCATCCTGGGGTCTTGGAGGAGGGTCTCCACTGCCGGCCACCTGACCCTGTGGGAGATAGACACCGAGAACTGCAGCCTGTGATCAACTGGAAGACCCCGCTCCATCGTTTCCCCAGATTTCCATTTTCCTGGTGGCTGGAGAGTTCAGAGTCCTCTGGGGTTTGGTGAAATGAAATTCCTGGGACAGCCCCCTGCTGCCCACCAGGGAGCAGCCCACCCCATGCCCGCTGGTCTCCGCCTCCAGGCTGACTCAACTGGGATGGAGCGGAAGGAAGTCAAGTCCCTGCTGGGCAGGACCGGCCCTCTCCCCCGCCCCACCCGCACCTCCATGGCCCTCCCCCAGCCTGTCTGTCTAAGATGAGGCAGTGTCACTCTGGAGTCAGAGAACCTGCAGCCTCAGGGCTGAGCGGCCCCTGGCCCCCCGGGGGGCCTCCATCACCTCCTCCATCTGCAGAGCCTTCAGACAAGACCACCGCCCCCAGAAGCACCCCACAGAGCCCCTGTGGGGCGCAAGGGGCCAGCAACCCCACGCCGGGATGAAGGCTCACCCCGAGCCCCACCCGCCCACCCGCTAACAATGGCCACACTCAGCCTGCCGGCCCGGGTGACATTCGGCCGGCTTCCTTGTTTACCGCCTGGCACCAAGCGCCCTTGGACAGCATCTGGCTGTACAATCCCTGAACCCACTTCCCCCACTTGCTTCCGTTCAGCAACCTTTCCCTGACCTTCCCGGGCACTGGGCCTCTGTGGGCTAGAACCTCAGAGGCCGAAGGTGCCCCGGAGTCGGCTGGTCGATGATGAAGATGACGAGAAAGATAGAGGGAATGAGGCAGAGGGGCGAGATTGTCCGGGACAGCGGACGGTGGTTCCCCGCTGGCTCCCCGAGGCCTGATGGAGTGGACGCCGCAGGCTGTTGGAGGCACACTGATGCTGGCACAACCCCCCCGCCGGGTCCTAGGAGGCATTAGGGCCCCTTCCCTGCCCGGACACAGAGTGACTGAGTCTGGGCCTTTGTGCTCACAGGCACCCTTTCCCCATCACTGGTAAATTTTTTCATGATCAGACTATAAGTGAGTACACACACATTATTCAAGACTCAATGTGAAGGTTCAGAACCCGACTCCTGGCCTGGGGTCACCCAGGGCTGTGGGGCCTGTCTCAAGATCCCCTCTCACACACGGGAGGCAGGGCGCCGTCTGGCCCAGGGCAAGGGTCCCGCCGCCCTGGGCCAGGGGCCACACGTGCTGACCGCCGCCCCTCTCTGCAGTCATCCAGTTCGGCTTCGTCACCCTGTTTGTCGCATCCTTCCCGCTGGCCCCACTCTTCGCGCTCCTGAACAACATCATTGAGATCCGCCTGGACGCCAAGAAGTTTGTCACTGAACTCCGAAGGCCGGTGGCCGTCAGAGCCAAGGACATCGGTGAGTGTCTGGGCCCTGGGAGTGGAGACCCTGGGTTTGGGGAGAGGATCCCACTTCCCAGAAGCCAGAGGCAGAGCTGGCCAGGTGGGGCCCCGACTCCTCACTGCACCTGCCCTGGAGGGAGACTCAGACACGAGGCAGGGGTGGCGGGATGCGTGTGCCCCACCCGACCCCCCAGCTCCTGAGATGTGCAGGCCACAGAGAACGTTAGGGAGCCCCGACCCCCCAACTCCTGAGATATGTGGGCCACAGAGAACGTTAGAGAAGAGCTCAGGTCTCAGATGACTAGGTGTCTCCCTAGCCTGCTGCTCTGGCAGGTCCATGAGATGCATTTTCTCTGTTGGTCCCCAGCACCCCTGCCCCACCCCAAATGTCTGTGTGGGCCCAGAGCACAGAGCCAGACCACGGGGAAAGACAGTGTTAGCTGCCCAGCAAGTGTCTTCCTACACAGTGTATCATGTAGTCATTTAACATTCACAGAAAAGATAAAGGAGGGAGCCCCCCTTCTCCTGATGAAGGAAGAGCATTGTGTAACCTGCCTGGCCGGTCAGGATCAAGAGCAGCCTGGGCCTTCTAACCCCAAGTCACTAAGGCACTGTGGGTTGTGGGACTGTACACTGAACATCAGGAATAACTTTCAAATAGTCAGGGACCTCAAAAATGGAGCCAGCTTCCTTGTGCAGTGGTGAGCTCCCTGTCACCAAAGGCATGTAAGCAGACGTGGGTACCCATCTGTCCAGGAGTGGGGGGATCTAGTGGGCAGGGCTCAGAGACCCACACATGCCTCGGCCAGAGCCAGCCCTCGTCAGCAAGGACAATGCCCATCTTATCTTAAAGAGAATCAACTTAAACCGAGATTCAATTTTCAGGGTGAAAACAAAAAGTCTTTATTGGAACTTTATCTTGAAATGAGATGGGAAATTACAAAATGTATTCTTTTTATTTCCTATTGAATACAATTTTAGTTAGAACAGCACCTGTGCCACTTCTGTGCTGGCTCCCAAACAAGATAGAACTGCGTGTCAGGGGTGTCATCGGTCATTCCACCAAATTAAAGGTGCACACCAGACAGACAGATATTTGGGTTGGACCTTTGTGTTAGTTGCTCAGTTGTGTCCAACTTTTTGCAACCCCATGGACTGTAGCCCACCAGGCTACTCTGTTCATGGAATTCTCCAGGCAAGAATACTGGAATGGGTTGCCATTCCCTTCTCCAGGAGATCTTCCCACCCCAGGGATTGAACTCAGGCCTCCTGCATGGCAGGCAGACTCTTGACTGTTTAGCCCAAACATAACCCTGCAAACATGCAGGGCCGTCATCACTCCTTCCAAAAGCTTCTCCTGCCTTTGGCGTTAGGTCATCGCATCCCAGGCCAGGGACTCCTTGGCCGGTGCTCCATCCTGTGGTGTGGCCCCCACCGACCAATAATGCCAGGCCTACCAATTCTCCACCATCAGCCCCCTAGATGCCTGGAATCCTGCTTCACACAGTGCACCTTCTCAGGTTGTACTGGATGAAATGGCCGTTTTCACCATTTAAACATGCTCAGATATCGGTGATTTCACCTGGTTCACGTTTGTGCCTTGGCATCCATGGTGTCTGACCTGCCGGGCCCAAGCTTAAGAGGGTCCAGGAACACTTGCTGTTCCACCAGGAGGGACGTCTGAGCTCAGCTCCCCTACAGAGGTCATTGCCCTGTGTTTTGACACTTAAGTCTCCTTCCTGTCCGGGCGACCCAGACAACCAGTAAAGACTCAGCCAAGAGATGCCTTTTCCACCAGACTTTGTGGTTTTGAAGGATGTAAAAGGATGTGAATTCTCTGGCTCCCAGGGTCCCTGATGCTGCCTTGCCTGTGGCTCCAGAGTGAGCCTCTGCACCACACACCTCGACTCTGAGGGCCACGGGGCCGGGTAAGAGCCATCCAGAGCAGTGGGCTTGCCACTGTGCTGGGTCAGAGCCCAGCTCACGCTTCCGTGCAGGGTTGGAGGGTAGACGTTCTTACCTCTGTGGACTGTGAGGCGACGTGCCGGCTTCTCACTGAAAGGTGAAGTTTCTCTTGTGAGAGCGGTTCTTCCCTCCTGGGCCATCCAGTCACAGGCCTGGCACCACTCTGGGCCACTGGCCAGATCTGCGGATCCCCCAACGACAGAGGACGAGATGGTTGGATGGCATCACCGATTCAGTGGGCATGAGTTTGAGCAAACCCCGGGAGATGGACTGCAGTCCATGGGGTCGAAAAGAGTCGGACACAAAAGATCGACTGAACAACAACCTCGAGATCGAGGTGATGTGAAGCCAGGGCTCTCTGAAGCGCCCCATGGCCTGCTCTGAGGATGGCCCAGGGAGCCGTGTCTGATGTTGGACTTTCTCTGGGGCTTTTTGCTGTTGTGTCCCCAAGGAGCCTGGTGAGGACGCTGGGGTGAATCCTCGGTCCCACTTTCCAGATGGGGAGGCTGAGGCCAGGTGCTGAGCAGAGCCGAGCTGGACCAGATTAGCTCAAGCCCTCGGCCCCTCCTGGCACATTTCCGTGAGGGCACACCTGTGGCGTGGACGGGGCGGACATGGCAGCCTGCAGGCACTCCCTGCACGGTCCTTGGGAATTCTGAGCCCGTGCCCAGTGGCTGTGAAGAAAAAGCGCCACTCCTACCATTTGCTCCTTACAAAGGCCCAATTCTCAGGCACCCGGAGGTCCCAGGCAAGCCCACAGCGGCCACTGTTTGCTTTGGCATCCTGTGCCTGGCAGAGCCGTGGCCACACCCCACAGCAGCACCCTAAACCCTGCAGCCCCCCAGGATGGAAGCGAGTCCCAGGATGCGCCCCCCCCAAGCCGTCCCTGGCCCTGGTGTTGTTCCAGCACCAGCAGGGCTTGGAGCACGTCCTCGGGGTCTCTGCTCACGGCTCCGCGACTCTGCTTACGGATCACCTGCTGACTTCCTGCTTCCTGCCCCGTTGGTCGAAGCATAATCTGGGTTTGTTTATGGGCTCCTCCACCGTAACCTTTCCTTGAAGAGGCTTTTGTGTTCCTCCTGTGATCCATGTGGGGCCCTGAAGGGACAGGGGCCCCCGCGGCCCCCGTGACTGCACCCAGAGGGCCTGGAGTGTGTGGAGGAAGCACCAGTGCCGTCACCGCTCCGCTCAGCCACGGAGAGGGAGGCGCAGTGGCCGAGGGGACCCAGCCCCTGCACATGTGGGCGCTGGCTCCAGCCTCCCAGGCCTGACCTTTCACCCAGGGCCGGCATCTTCCTGCCCTTGGGCTCCCTCTTCAGAGCCTCCCGGGTGAGAAACCCTTCCTGCATTCAGCCCCTGGGAGCTGCAAGCTGGCTGGCACGTCCAAATACCTCCCTAGACTGTTCTTCCAAACCAGGCTCGGCATTGAAGAAGGAGACGGGTGAAATGAGGTGGAGCCCTGCAAGATGTCAGAAGGAGGCTGAGATTCGCCCCAGGCAGCATCAGCCCCTCGCACTTAACTAGAGGTCGTCAGGACAGTGGTTCTCATCATGCGGCGTGTGTTCGAATAATCCAGTGGGTCGAGACTCCAGCAGAGGCCAATCCCGTGGGCTGGGATCGGCGTCCTGGAGCCCGGGGTTCTGGGGTGGGGGTGGTGGGGGTCACACAGAGAACCATCGGCCTGGGCATAGAGACACCGCAGGACGTGTCGGACAGCCTCAGTCCCCCGCCATGCAGCGCTCTCTCTGGCCCAGTCATCTCCCCTGCGCCATCCCCATTTCCTGCTGTCACCTCTCTCAGATCATTGACAGACTCGTTTCCTCCTGCTGGGCTCAGGAGCCACCTCCCAAGGGAGCTCCCTGCCCAGAGGCCTCAACTTGGCGGACTGGCCAGCACTCCAGCACCCCCACCCGGAGTTCTCAAGCTCAGATTGTGTGGGACCCCATGAATGAGTGGACAAGAGTGCCTGTTCTTGGTTCCCTAGAAACACCCAGCCCTTGGAGGGTTTTCTTCTCCACGCTTTAGTAGGGTCTGGGTTTGGATAAATGTGTTTCTTGAAGCCACTTGCGATCAAGGGACTTGGCCTGGTAGAGAGAGAGCTGCAGTGCATGGTGTGGCCTGAAGGGGACGCCACTGCCAGCCGCCTCCAGCTGTTGTCGCGGAGATGCCAGCTGGGAGCTGAGGCTCTTGCAGAAGCAGCTAGTCTAAATTTTTTTAAAAACACATCATCCCGATTTGTATACACCCATTGACATTGTGGGGCTTCCCCACTGGCTCAGTGGTAAAAAACCCTCCTGCCAATGCAGGAGACGTAGCTACTATCCCCGGGTCAGGAAGATCCCCTGGAGGAGGAAATAGCAACCTACTCCAGTGTTCTTGCCTGGACAATCCCACGGACAGAGGAGCCTGGTGGGCTACAGTCCGTGGGGTCACAAAAAGTCGGACATAACTAAAGGAGTAAACAACAGCAACAGCATTTTTTAAGTAGCCGGCAAGATTGATGAAACTCCCCTGCAGCCCCTGGATGTGGCAACCTCTGCTTGGGCAACCTCTGCTCCAAGAGTCTGGTTGGGAGGACTTTCTACGCTCGTATAGTCACTCAGCAAACACTTCCCCAGCGCTGAAGCTGAAGCTCCCGTACTTTGGCCACCTGATGTGAAGAGCCGACTCATTGGAGAAAGACCCTGATGCTGGGAAAGATTGGGGACAGGAGGAGAAGGGGGCAACAGAGGATGAGATGATTGGGTGGCATCACCAGTTTAATGGACGTGAGTTTGTGCAAGCTCTGGAAAAGTTTGGAAACTCTCCCAGACAAACCTAGACAGCATATTAAAAAGCAGAGACATTGCTTTGCCAACAAAGGTCCATATTTGGGGCACTGGAAATGCTTGCCCTCATGGAGTGGTCCCTGGCCGGGACTGGGAAGCTGCCCTCACACCTGCCCTCAGGGGCTGGGTCTGAGCCGGTGGTTTCCCAACTCTGGGGCACATGGGCCTGAATCCTGCAGTCTCTGCTGACCATCAGCCTGCACCCCACAAACGGGCACTCACTGCAAGAGCAGGAACACCCGTGCACAGCCTTATGGGTCCTGGGTGAAGATGCCCCACCCTGCCACTGTCCCCACCAGCCCTTTCTGTTGTCACCGTCTCAGATCTGGCTCCAGGCAGGGGGAGAGGGTGAGTGGGACAGAGTTTCAGCCCCAAGTCTGTGATGATGTGTTCCTGACCTGATAAGACGCCGTCAGGGTGGGGACAGTGGTGGCCAGGGATGCTGGGCCCCTTTCCAGGAGCCACAGCCTTGGGGCCCTAAGGAGCGGGGCCAACCCTGGGCCCTCAGGCTTCCTTCCTGGGCCTCCTGGTTCTTGTCTCTGCTGGGAGCGAGGCCAGCGGGGCAGCTGGAGATGCTCCAAGTGCTGTGTGGTCATCCACATTCCCCTGTGATTAGGTACAGCCCTGCTTCTTCTGGTGATGGACCAAGGTGGGGTCTAGATGGAGATGGTTTGTACCTCACTGAAGCTGTGCTCCTGGCCTCACTAGCTAGGAGCCCCGGCTCTGCTCCTGACCCTGGCTCTGCATCTGGCCTCTCCCTGAGTGTGGTTTTAACATCACTGTGGTTGTTCAGTTGCTCAGTCATCTCCGACACTGTAGCCCCACTGACTGCAGCACGCCAGGCTTCCCTGTCCTTCACCATCTCTCAGAGCTTGCTCAAACTCACGTCCATTGAGTCAGCGATGCCATCTAACCATCTCATCCTCTGTCACCCCCTTCTCCTTTTGCCTTCAATCTTGCCCAGCATCAGGGTCTTTTCTAGTGAGTCAGTTCTTCGAATCAGGTAGTCAAAGTATTGGAGCTTCAGCTTCAGCATCAGTCCTTCCAATGAATATTCAGGGTTGATTTCCTTCAGGATTAACTGGTTTGAGAGTCTTCTCCAGCATCGCAGTTCAAAAGCATCAGTTCTTCAGCACTCAACCTTCTTTATGGTCCAACTCTCCCAAACCATACACGTTTACTGGAAATAGCATAGCTTTGACTATATGGACCTTTGTTGGCAAAGTAGTGTCTCTGCTTTTTAACACACTGTCTAGGTTTGTCACAGCTGTCCTTCCAAAGAGCAGGCACTCCTAGCACTAGAGCTATGTAAAAGCTTCTGGACACCAAATTTTGTGGATTCCATCTCTAATTACTGCTGCATGGGCTCTTTGGGGAGGGGAAGCTACATCTAGATTGAATCTTCGTCTCTCTAGAAAAACCAGTCAGTAGTTTACACAGCTTCATGGCAGATTGCTTAGAACCAGGAACCAGGTGCTTCCAAGCATCCCTCTGCTAATCTAGTTGGCTTCCAGCAGTCGATGAGCCCTTCAAGCCATGGGCTCTGCCGTTCACCAGGCTACCCCGGGCCCTCCCCAGACAACTCCTAGCACCACCAGTCTGACCTGCCCCACAGGAGGGCCAAACCGGCCCTGCCAAGGCCAGGCTGCCGCCCGCCTGCCCAGGTTACTGAGAGCCCCAGCAACTGCCGCCGGCCTGCCCAGGTTACTGAGAGCCCCAGCAACTGCCGCCGGCCTGCCCAGGTTACTGAGAGCCCCAGCAAAGAGGGTCTTGAACCTGTGCTTCTTTGCCCTTCTCCCAGGAATCTGGTACAATATCCTCAGAGGCGTCGGGAAGCTTGCCGTCATCATCAACGTAAGTGACGTAGGGACCTCAACTGGCTGAGCCGCCACGCAGACGGGGCCCCTTCTGGGAAGCTGGTCTCCGCCTGCAGTCTTGGGCAGCCCCGCTGAGGGAGTGCCTCCTGGCTCTGCTGAGGAGTGGGGCGAGTTCCGGGCGGGAATGACACAGCTCTTCAGCCGTTCTCCACAACCCTGGGCAATACCCTCCGCTGCGCCCACCTTGGCCCCTAAGTCCCCTTTCTCCCCGGAGTCCTGAGAGAAGGAGATAGAGGCCGGCAGGGCAGAGGGAGACCCAGAGAGAGTCGTCAGCAGCTCTTCTGCCCTTTAAACCAGTTAATTTTCTCTCCTTTATGGGAAGCTCACACCTGCTCTTTAAAAAAGGTTTGGGAAATGAAACATGGAGAGAAGAGGAGCCTGCTAGCCAAATACATACACACACACACACACACACACACATACACCTGTGCGCGTATGAGCCTGCTGGGAACAGCACCCCACCATGGCCCTCTCTGCCCCCACATCTGCTCCTCACCTTCATGACACATGAACCCCAAGTATGAGAACCTCAAAGTGTCTGCAGTCCTGTGGCCCTCACCCCTCCAACCCACCGGCCGAGCCTGAGCCCCGCAGAAGCTACCACCTTGTATCTTGGGGCGGGGCAGGCAGACAACCCCCCGGAGCAGATGGTCAGTCATGGGGCTGGCTCGGTCCCCATAGCACAGGAAGTGACGCTCAGCCCAGACAGATCCCTGGGACCTGCTGTCCCTGCGGGCAGGCCACCCCCATCAGCCACCCACTCCTGCCGGCTCAAGGCTTTGAAACCCGTCCATAAAGGGAGGCTGTGGGCAGAGCTCGTCCACCCATCCAGGCTGAGCCGGGGGCCACGTTTTAAGGAGGTACAGTCCCTCTGTGTGCAGGGTAAGCATGGGGTGCTGTGACCAGAGCAGCTGGGAACAAGCGGGGCATCTCGTGAGAA
This sequence comes from Cervus canadensis, assembly GCF_019320065.1. NCBI lineage: Eukaryota > Metazoa > Chordata > Mammalia > Artiodactyla > Cervidae > Cervus > Cervus canadensis. Next base: position 47,529,012 of record NC_057414.1, on the reverse strand, counting down.
CAGACGGCTGCCACGATAACAGAGACAGCAGCATCCTGAGCGTTGCAGGCCCCGCGAAGGCCTCTCTGCAGACCGCCCGGCCATGCACGCATGGTCTCTGTAGGCAGGGGTAGTGCCCCATCTTGCGGATGACACAGCTGAGGCGCACAGAGGTCAGGCCACTTGCCCAGGGTCACCCGGCCAGCGAGAGGCAGAGCTGGGCTTCAGGCCTTCGGGTCCCTGCTCCGACACTGGCATCACACCACGCTGCCCCGGGGACTGCCCCAGCATGGGGGAGCTGGGTCTGGACTTTAGAGTCTACAAGGCACCTTCCCTCCCTGCCTCATTCCCTTTCAAACAAGCCAGGAAGGAGAGACACCTCCCATGGGTGCAGTTAACCCTGTCTGACAAGAGGAAATGCAGACACAGAGAGGTCAGGCACTTGCCCAGGGCCACCCAGCCAGCAGGAGGCAGCCAGCGTTGCCCCCCAGCCTCCTCGTTCAGGGGCACCCTGTTCCCATTCCCAGCACTCTCCTCGGGATGCTGGAGGGGCTGACGGGGGGTGCCCCCAACCCTTCATTCGTTCACTTGGCGAGCTGGGGCCATGGGGTCACGTTTGCCAATGTGGGTCACTGGCCAGGCCCAGGGCAGCGCTGCCCAGGTTCGGGTGGGGCAGTGACCCTCCCCGCTGGGGGCCACGCTGACCTCTCCGTTCCCTGGCCAGGCATTTGTGATCTCCTTCACGTCCGACTTCATCCCTCGCCTGGTGTACCTCTACATGTACAGCGAGACGGGGACCATGCACGGCTTCGTCAACCACACCCTCTCTTCCTTCAATGTCAGCGACTTTCAGAACGGCACGGCCCCCAGTGACCCCCTGGACCTGGGCTACGAAGTGCAGATCTGCAGGTACCACCCAGCAACGCTCTCTTTCTTTTTTTTTCTAACATATTTATTTGGCTGAGCCAGGTTTTAGTTGCAGCATGTTGGACCTAGTTCCCTGACCAGGGATGAAAGCCAGGCCCCCGGCATTAGGAGCTCAGAGCTAAGGCTGCCAGCCTACCAGGGAAATCCCCAGCAACTCTCTTTAAAGAGCCCCATTTGGGGGGCTTCTGGAAAAACCCCAATTCAAGCCAGAATTCTTTCCAGACAAATCACAGAACAGCTCAGTCTTGCTTCAGAGAAAGAAAAAAAAATGATTCCTGGGTTGGAGGTTGTTTGTCGCTCAGTCGTGTGTGACTCTTTGCAACCCCATGGATTGCAGCTTTCCTGCCCTTCACCATCGGTTGGAGGTAGGAGGTGATTTATCATTTCCTTTAACTAAGAAGTCCATGATAGCTTCAGGCACGGCTGGATCCAGGGGCTGCCACTTGTCATCCAGCCCCATTCTGACACTGCCTTTCAACATGCCTCCTGCACGTTGGCATCATCTTCTGGCAGGCAGAAGGGAATCCCCCAGCAGTCCTCTCCACTCCAAAGTCCTGGTGGGAAGAATATTTCTTTCCCACTAGTCAGCAAAAGTCCTAGGATTGGGTCTCACTGACCTGCCTTGGGTCACAGGCCCCCCCTTGAACCAACCACTGTTGCCAGAGTGTGGGGTCTCTCTTTGGTGAGGTCTGGGTTGTGTGCCAGGGTGTGGGGTTGTGGCCATATATTTGGGGGCATCTCGAGGAAAACTGGGGTTTTCAAACAAGGGGTCATGGATGCTGGGTGGGCAAAAGCAACAGATACCCAAGACAGTCATTCAGAGCAGGCGGGGAGTGCCCCGGGAGAGACGGAGGCAGGGATGGGATGTGGATGGTGGGGGCGAGGGCACAGCCAGGCCTGGCCATTCACTCTGCATCTTCCATGCGCCAGCCTGGAAGGGTTAGGGGCTGGGGGCTCGGGTCTGGGGGCTCGGGAACGGGCAACATGATCCCTGCTGTCCAGGGACTTTGTACAGGGGGCAGCAGAAGCGTAAACAGATCCGGTTAAAGGGGTAATAGTAGCTGGGAGCCTAGGGGAAGGCTGGGGACATGGGGGGTGTTCCAGGGAGAGGGCATGTGGGTGAAGGCAGGGTGGTGGACACTGGTGGGCTCTGGAGCGTAGAGCGTAAAGCCCCAGCATGGTGGACGGTGAGACCGAGGCATCGGGCAGGGGCCCCATATCCCGGCTCAGGAAACAGGACTGTGGTGTGATGGGCCACGGGCTGAGATGAGGCTGAGAGCAGGGGGCAGAGTGCAGACAGTGTGACTGCAGCTCGGTTAGTACCCGCTGACCGTCTAAACTGCCCGGGATTCAGAACAGGAAGACCACAGGGACCAAGACACATGTCACAAAGCCGCAGTGACAGAGCCCGGCCCTTCCTGCAGGGCGTTGTTTGCTCCACGCCTGTCCACTCTCACTGTGCACCCAGCTCCGTCAGGCCCACCTGTCTGTCTTCACACCCTTGACCTGGCAGCAGGATGTGGAGGCGGCTGCCAGGATCCAGGGTACTAACAGCAACGAGCTGTAGCTGGTGGCTGCAGAAGAAAAACAAAACCACCAGGCCCCAGCAACGGGAAACAGCACACCTGGGGTCCCTGGAGCCGGCCAGCGGGCCCGCCCGCTGTAGGTGCGGCTGATGACTTTGACCAGCGCCTGCGCCCCGTGACCCCCCACCCAGGCATTAGATCACGGGGCGTGCTGTGTTCAAGTCAGGGCAGGGACTGCACTTGCTCTGGGACCCGCACAGCGGTGAACATGAGTCAGTTGGAGCCAGGCCTGCCAATGAGGGCAGACGGCATGCAAATACACAGCACGACACGCTGCCTGCTGCTGAGAGGCCCACCCCCCGCACATTTCAGGGCACACAGATGTGAGCAGATACATCAAGGAGAGGCCGGGTGGTCTGCTCCAACTCCCGTGTGGCCGCCGTGGGCAGGGTCGGCCTGGAGAGCTGGGGGTCAAGGGCAGCAGCTCAAGGTCCCTTCCTCCCCATTGTCGGCAGGCCCCGGCCCCAGAGACCCCCGCGCTTCCAGTCCGGCCCCCCCCGCCCCCCGCTCGCCTCTCTTGCTTTGTTTGAATGCCCCACGCCAAGAACATGCTCAGGCTGACCTATTTAACTCAAAATGAATTTCAGAGAAGAATGATTCAGAACAAAGAAGGCAGGGAGATAGGTGGTCATTTTATTATAAATCCCCTCAAAAGGTCAACGTTGGTGTTTACAGGGTAAGCGTCAGTTTTCGAGAATGGGGTCCCGGGCACCAAGCCCTCCAAAGCAGCCCCCCATCCGAGTGTTGGTCAGGAGTCCTGGCCACACAGCAGGGGGACAGCGGGAGGGCTGAGGAGACGGGGCAAAGACCCCGGGGGCTTTGTGGGGGTTGTTTTTTGTGTTTTTGGCCCTGCCGGGTCTTAGTCGAGGCACGTGAGATCTTCAGTCTTCCCTGCCACATGCCGACTCTGAGTTGCAGCCTGTGGAGTCTAGTTCCCTGACCGAGGATCAAATCCAGGCCCCGTGCACTGGAAGCACAGACTCTTAGCTCCTGGGCCACCCAAACACCCCCTTTTTAAGCGAGACCCTTGCTACCTTTCCCCCACAGAGGTGGAAGGTCATGGGCCAGCCCTATCTGCTCCCTGGGACTCTGGCTTTAGTCAGGCCCACCTGTCCACTGGCCACGATTAAGTCCTGTGAGTGCTGCCAGTTCCACGCTGCCGGCTGCTCCCCGTCAGGCCACCTCCCAGGGGAGTCGGCTGCAGGTGGTGCAGCACCCAGCCCAGCCTGCGGCCGCGGGTGTGAACAAAGCAGCTGAGAGCTGTGATCACTGCTACCGTGTATCCCTGCCTTGCAACAAGCATGGTCTCTTTGAATGCTCACAGCCAGCTCCAGAGAGGGCAGGATCATCCCCCGTGGGGGGAGCTTGCAGGCTGAGTGCAGGAGCTGAGCCGGGAAAACAGTAAGATTGTCTCTGACAGAGGTCGGTGCAGGTGATGGGGCTTGGCGTCTGGACACGTCTATAAATGGGCTTTGAGGTATGTGTAGGAGTTTGCCAGGTAGCGCAAACACATTTCCCAGCACCCTAGTGCGGCTGGCCCTGAGCACAGAAGGAAGAGGGCGGAGCATGGGTGTGTGGGGGCTGACGGTGGGAGAGCAGTGGCCGCTCGTTCCCACAGATCAGGTTGTACAACTTCTGCACGGCCCAGCAGCTGGCACCAGCGTGAGCGTTCCCTGCCCGATCCTATCTCTGGGGCTGGCAGCTTACTGCTGCACGGGCTCTCTGAGACATCCGTCCTGTTGCCTCAGAAGACACAAAGCTCTACGGATGAGGGCCCCTGTCTGTGCCCCCACCAACCCTAACCCCGAAATGGGGCCTGGTGTGCAGCGCTGCTCAGGAAATTCCTGGGACGTGACTCAGTGAGGGAACGCCAGGCCGAGGCCCAGAGGGGTCGAGCGATGCCACGGGGACACACAGCGAGGCGGGAGCCAGGTCCGTGGTGTACCAGGCCCACATCCCCAGCGCCGGGGCCTCCTCTCCTGGCCCCCCGACGGGGCCGCGGCTTTTGTGACGGGCAGAGTGCACCTACGGCCCTGCACCTGCAAACCGCCCCGGCCGGGCTTCCTCAGGTGGCCTTGGGGAAGCTCTTCCCACACAGAGAGGGTCGGCCCTGTTAAAGCCGGGCACCCCAAATTTAGGAGCAGCTGGGGGGGCCTAGGTGGGGAAAGAACCCCGGGTTCCCCTTCTTCCTCTGCCCCCACCTCGGGCATCTCTGGACCTCTGAGAAAAAGGCAGAACTAGAGCCATGGAAGCCCCCATGTTCCCGCCGTACAAGGGGCCGAGGTGGGACCTGGGGGACCCTGGGAGTGAGTGCTGTCGCCCAGCAGGGCATCAAGAGCCAGGTCTAGAAGCGGTAAGAGCCGGTGGTGCTCGGAGATAAGAAGGTAACATCTGGGGGGAGGTGCCCTTCAGACCCTGGGGCTGGCAGGGTGGCAGGGGACGGGATGGACCTGGAGACAGTCTCCTGGTGCCCTGACCGCACCAACTGTGTGTTTAACCTTCATACATGGGCTACTTTGCAAGAACGTTTCGTTTTTTGCAACAGTTTCCCCCACAGAGGGTAAAGCCTGGAGAAGCAGTTTTCACCCTGGATCTCACAGCACGCGGCCTGTAGTTCTGTGGACGCCGGGGGAGCTGGGTAGAGGCTCCGGGTTAGGGACCCCACCCCTTTCCACCCAGAAGGCCCCACGCCCTCTGTGTGACCCACTGGAGTCTCCAGGGCGGGCAGTTCTTTATGGTACCAGGGCTGCACTGCCTTCAGAGTTTGGGACCCCCAAGCCAGATGGTCCCAGAGCCCCCTTCTGTGGGCCCCCAGCTGGGCTTATGGGGACACCCCCTCAGGCCTGCCTGGCCCACATGGGCACCAGGATCCCCTTCAGTGTGGGGAGAAGCCCCCCACACTGTGTGAGCTGGCGGGGCTGGGGCTGCCCTGCAGGCGGCCCAGGCTCTCCTGACACGAGCCTGGCAGCGGGGCCGGACCCCAGCTCCTCCTGAAGACCCACCTCGCTTTTGCAGGTACAAGGACTACCGAGAGCCGCCGTGGTCGGAACACAAGTACGACATCTCCAAGGACTTCTGGGCTGTCCTGGCCGCCCGGCTGGCCTTCGTCATCGTCTTCCAGGTGCGAGGGCCCGCTCGGCTCCCGGAAGTGCTGGGGGCTGAGGTGCCACGGAGGCGCTCTTGCCCAGAAAAGGGTCAGGACGGCAGGAACTGGCCGGGGTCGGGGGCTTGGAGGCTGGAGGACTCACCCTGGGCACCCCGGGGTGTGAGGTGGTGCTGGTGACCACAGGCCCTGGGCAAGGAGGAGAGGTCCCATACCCTCCTGAGTTAAAGGAAGGCGGGAGGGACCGGAAGGATGGAGGAGGCAGGTCTAGTTAAACACAAGTCGTCTTTATTGAAGGAGACAAGAGGGGAGCCCCTTAGCAACCCCCTCACTGTGCAGCAGAAGATGCCCCCGCAGTCAGGGCTGGCAGGGTCCTGGCTGACACCAGCCCCCACCTCCAGCAGGCAGGGGACCCAGCCCTGCCAGGCCCAGTCTCTGGGGAGGGGAGCTAACCCTGAGGCCTGAGCAATTCCCAGGGGCCAAGATCCAGGCCAGGAAGCCGGCCGGTGCACACGGCACTGAGATCCCAGCTGGGGAGGTCGTGCTGGGGTTGCCTCCAGTGTGTCCCCCAAGCCCTGGGATCCCAGAAACTGGGGTCAAGCCCCAGCCCTGCCCCTTCTACACATTGTGGCCCCTGCCAGGACCCCCAGCCCCCAGGTCCCCCTGCCTCGACCACCAGCCTTCCACAACCCACTGCAGTCAGACTAGTGTCTGGGGCCCAGTTCCCCAGAAGCTGAGCCTGAGACGAGGATTCTGGTGCAAGCGGATTATTGAGGGAAGGCCTTGTTGTGGGGCGGGGGTGGGAAGGGGACCTGGGCCAGCGCGTGAATCCTGCCACACAGTGGGCCCACCTTGATGCAGAGAGTACCTCTCGTCTGCCCACGTAGCCTGTCATTGGCTTCAGGCTGGGAACAGGGAGACGGGAGGGGGAGGTTCCCTGCAGACAGGCAGCTGTGAGTGTCAGCGGCCACAGCTGGCGGCTAAGAGCGTCAACCAAGAAAGATGATGGGGGACGGGGGAACCGGCACCCTCTATGGCCAGTCGACTAACACAGCCACACCTGCTCACAAGTGCTGGTCAGATGGAAGTTTGAAAACTAGAGATTTCCATCAGTCTATGAAAGCCAACTCGTCTGCAGGCTTCAGACCAGAAATGTAAGCAGGGAGGCGGCTGGCATGGATTCAGGGCAATCCTGGGAGGCCTGACAAAGGGCAGAAGGGCCTGCGGAGTCCTCAGGGATGGTTTAAGCTCCATTTGTTTTGTGTTCTTTACATTTTAACTATTTTCCTTTGAAGCCTCAGCACTTGTTGTATTTAGTGATGTGTAACCGATTCCCTGGTAGCTCAGCTGGTAAAGAATCCGCCCCCAATGCCAGAGACCTGGGTTCAACAATGCCAGAGACCTGGGTTCAACCCGTGGGTCAGGAAGATTCCCTGGAGGAGGAAATGGCAACCCACTCCAGTATTCTTGCCTGGAGAATCCCCATGGACAGAGGAGCCTGGCGGGCTACAGTCCATGGGGTCGCAAAAGAGTCGGACACGACTGAGCGACTAAGCACAACCAATCAGATCGTTTCTTAAGCCTGGAGATTCAGAATCATGCAGACGGTTTTCCTGTTTAAGAGGCCCTACTTCCTGTCTCATTTATGCCCTCCGGGGAGACCAAGGCCGGGTAGCTGCAAGGTGTATCTGAGGTCACAGGGCCGGGGTGATGGGCGGGGCAAGGTGGTGTCCGGTGGGGCGCAGGGGGAGGTGGAAGCGTTTCCGGGGTCGCCCTTCCCAGCCCCCCAACACCGACTCTCCTTCCAGAACCTGGTCATGTTCATGAGCGACTTTGTGGACTGGGTCATCCCCGACATCCCCAAGGACATCAGCCAGCAGATCCACAAAGAGAAGGTGCTCATGGTGGAGCTGTTCATGCGGGAGGAGCAGGGCAAGCAGCAGCTGCTGGACACGTGGATGGAGAAGGACCGGAAGAAGGCGGAGCCCTGCAACAACCACAGCCCCGCCCCCGCCGCCCCGCCCCCGCCCCCGGCCGACCCCGACTTCCCCGGAGGCTCCCTGTAGCCGCTGGCAGCCCCAGCCAGGCACTCTCTCCTTCCCGGGCAGGCGGCTTCTCACACCCACCTGGCCCGGCGGCTCCTGGGTTTGTGGCAAACCTGGAAAACCGCCTTCTAGTAGGACAGCGTTTCTCCATCTTTTTCTACTTTGTTTTGTTTTCTCTTGTTTTTGCACAAAACCATTATGCAGGGAATCCTGTTCTGTTTAGTGTTCAGCGTTAATCAAAATGATTGCTGGGGCAGGGTGGCATGCAGCAGATGCAGGTGTTTTGTGGATGCGATGCTTGGAGTCTGGGGTCTCCTTGGCAGTTGGGAGGTGAGCCCCCAAAAGTCATCTTCTTTAAACCCTCCTGATGCCATAAGAAAGGTGAGGTGGCATTCCAAGGCATGGGGCAAAAGCTGGCGAGAGATTTGAGAGCAGAGAAATGGATGAGGGATCAACGATATTGACGCCCGTTCCATACGACGTCACCTGTCTCTAGGTGGAGAAAGTGAGATTGTTTCATCACCTTTTCCTTCCACAGGTTCAGACACCGAGGCACTGCTCAAAATGAGAGGTGCCCTGGCTGTGTCACTCAGACAGCCCGGGGGCCCCGAATTGACTCTTAGGGAACTAGCAGGGTGCGGGTGTTCTGCGTGAGCAGTGACAGGCACCTCTGGGGTCCCCCCTGTCAGCCGTGCACCTCCCCCCACCACACCGAAAGAGAAAACGATAGCTGCTCGGTTGGTGTCTGACTCTGAGACCCCATGAACAGTAGCCCACCAGGCTCCTCTGTCCATGGAATTCTCCAGGCAAGAATACTGGAGTGGGTTGCCATTCCCTTCTTCAGGGGATCTTCCCGACCTGGGGTTCGAACCTGGGTCTCCTGCACTGCAGGCAGATTCTTTACTGTTTGAGCCACCAGGAAGGCCCGCGGGGTGACAGAAGAATGAGCGCTGAGGGATTCTGACCTCGGAGGTGTTTCTGCAGACAGCTTCAGGGTTTCGAGACGTCTTAAGGCTTCCAGGGGTACTTTGCAGCTTCAGCATATTTATTGGTTTTTTTTTTTTTTTAAATCAGTTCCACAGTGGATGTAAGGGTTTTTTTCTCTGTAGCTCAAAGGTGGAAGGCATTCATTTTATTAGCTAACCAAATATCATTGAGAGGAATTTAAACTACTGTTACTACCAAAGATTTTTATTAATAAAGGCTTCTATTTTGGTAACACTTCTCTATATTTTTACTTACAGGAATGTTACTGTTGGAAATTTTCATTTTAAAAAACTTGTAAAAACAAACCTCATAAGCTGATAGGAATGGTCTCAACTTGCAGCCCCATTATACTAACTGATGATCTGAAATTTCTCAAGCACGCAGAGAAACGTAAGAGAAATGTTCCAGCAAAGGGAGGGGCGAAAACACGAACTTGTTTGTCTTGAACATGTGGTTGGTGAGCGCGGACATTCCATCAGCTGTCGATTAGGAGGGACGTCCGCGGGGGTCATAGCTTTTTGTTATTTGCTAAAATCATGCCATCTGATGCTTCTGCTTTCTCTTGTACAGTAAGTAGTTTGAAATGGGGTTTTTGTATATAAACATTGTATTAAAGATGAGGTGATTACCAAATATCCTTTTATGGAAACCATTTCTTTTTTAAAAAGTGAATGTACACAGATTCACAGAGACTGAACATGCATCTGAATAAATTTGTATACACGACATCTTCCTTCCAAACCCTGTCCACATGACTTCTGCCCCCAGAAACTCAAGGGGCCAACCTCAGAGCCCCCTGCAAATTCAGGGAACTCATAAGCCTCCGTTTCCTCGACGCGGGACACCAGACCCGTTCTGGATGTTCTTGGGGCTTTGTCCGAGAGGATGTGTATGTGCATGGCTGTGTGGGCATGTGTGTGCACGTGTGTGATTGTGCCTGGGTATGCGTCTCTGTGTTGCTTTGTCTACACCTATGCCCAATTGAAGGCAGAATGAGAAGGGGGTGGCAGAGGAAGAGATGGTTAGATACCATCACCGACTCACTAGACCTGAGTCTGAGCAAACTCCGGGAGATGGTGAAGGACAGGGAAGCCTGGCGTGCTGCAGTGCGTCACATAGAGTCGGACACGACTGAGTGACTGAACAACATCAATGCATGCGTGTACACGTATGTGGGGGGTGGGGTGGGCACGCCTTTCCAGCAGCCCCTTCCATGATCCCCAAACCCCATCCCCTGGTCCCAACAGCCCAACAGAGTAGTACTGAAGATTTCGTGGACCTAAAATTGCCCCCAGACCTTTAGGGGACCATCCAGGATTGCCAGTGTGTTTTCTTTTTTTCTATTAATTTACTTATTTTGCTGGGTCTTTGTTGTGGCCTGTGGACTCTTAGTTGCGGCCTGTGGGATCCAGTTCCCTGACCAGGGATCAAACCCAGGCCCCCTGCATTGGAAGCATTGTGTCTTAGCCACTGGACCATCAGGGAAGTCCCGCCAGTGTTTTGTTTTCTTTATTTTAATATATGTTTATTTACTTATTTGGCTGCACCGGGTCTTAGTTGCAGTTTGTGAACTCGTAGTTGAGGCATGTGGGATCTAGTTCCCTGACCAGGGATAAAACTCGGGGCCCCCTGCATTGCAAGCTGGGGAGTCTTAGCCACTGGACCACCAGGGAAACACCCCGCCAGTGTTTTCATTTGGGCAAGTGGGGACACTTTTTCTTTAACCCATCATCTATAATCACCATCATTTCTTGAAAGACTCTCTTTTGCATCAGCAAACCCAAGCCCAAGAGGCCCTGGCTGCCCCGCCGTCGGGAACGTCCTTAAAGCTTGGAACCACCTCCTCAGTCCTGCTGAGGGCGGCTCCCAGTGCCAGCGTCACCAGAAGACCTCCCCTCTCGTGGGGCCTCCCAGGGGCCTGAGAGGCTCACAGGGGAACTTCAGCCCCTCTGGGCTGTGGGGAGACGTCTCAGAGTGGGGCATTGACCCCCCAAGAGCACAGGGCTCCCTGACACCGGAGTTTACAGACACACATCCCTGCAACGTTCAAGAAGCAGCTGGGAGCAAGGCAGACACAGCCCCGTCCCTCAGGGGCGACCTGTTGCAGTGGGCATCAGATGCGGAGCGAGAAAAGGCACCCCAGCACAGCATCATCTCAGAGGAAGGACGGGGTGCTGATGCAAATATAACAGGGGTATGGCCGAGGGTCACTCAGAGTGACCGAGTTGAGCAGGAAGGCCCCCAGAGTCTCAGCAAGGAGGAGCCGGAATATAAAAGCCTGGAGAAAGGCAGGCAGTTTCAGCAGCAGAGGCACGCACAAAGGCCCTGAGGCAGCGGCGTGATGGGCAGGTCGTAGGGGCAGCAAGAAGTTCATCATGTCTGCGGGGCGCAGGGTGGGAGGTGGGGAATCCGGAACCTGTGCACAAGCCCCCCGGCTCCCTGAAGACTTCGACCTTGGCAGTAAGTCCATGGCAGGGGCTGGCGGCCTCCACCAGGACAGGGATGGAGCTTACTCACACATGTCGAGGTCTTGGTGGTGTTGGGCGGAGACTGCAGAGGGGTTGGGAGCCAGGGAGGAGAGATGCAGAAATCCAGGTGAGCGATGCAGGCCTTGGACAAGGGTGGAAGGAGGCAAGGGGGAGCCACCAAATTAACTTCACAAAGACCTGGGCTCTGGCAGCGGAAGGACCCCCAGAGATGAGCGGGGCAGACGGCATTGTCATTTCACAGACGGGCACAGTGACTCCCAGAGAGGGTCAGGGCTCCCCTCTGGTCTCACTGCAAGTGAGCCCCACAGCCGCCCCTCAGACCCAGGCCCCTGGCCCCCGGTGCCGAACGGTGTCTGCTCCTGGTGCCTGCAGGGGAGTGCGGGAGCGGGCCAGGGCTGAGCCCCAGCACAGAGGGGGAAGGACTGGTGCTCCTGGGGGGCCTGAGGCCCGGGGTGGGGGTCACTCATGCCAGTGACTGATCCTGAGGGTGAAGGCCGCCTTGAGCTGCGACCGGCCTAAGACACCTCTGTGTGGTTCAGTGCTTGTTAAATTTTCTTTGTTAATTTAATACATAAAAGGGCTTCCTTGGTGGCTCAGACGGTCAAGAGTCTGCCTGCAATGCGGGAGACCCAGATTTGATCTCTGGGTCAGGAAGATCCCTTGGAGAAGCGAATGGCAAAGCACTCCAGTATTCTTGCCTGGAGAACCCCATGGACAGAGGAGCCCGGTGGGCTACAGTCCATGTGGTCGCAAACAGTCGGACACGACCGAGCAACTGATGTTTTCACTTTTCAGTATAGAGAAAACTGCACAGATCCTGAGTATACAGTCAATTGCCACAAAATGCACACGCTTCTGTAACTGGCACCCAGAGAGGCCTCTGGTCCCTCTGGTCAGCCCTCCTCACCCAGCTGTAACCCTGGTCCCTACCCACCATCCTGACTTCAGCAGCTGGTTTGAAAGAGGAGAGTGAAAAAGTTGGCTTAAAGCTCAACATTCAGAAAACTAAGATCATGGCATCTGTTCCCATCACTTCATGGCAGATATATGGGGAAACAGTGGCTGACTTTATTTTTCTGGGCTCCAAAATCACTGCAGATGGTGACTGCCACCATGAAATTAAAGGACACTTGCTCCTTTGAAGAAAAGCTATGACCAACCTAGACAGCATATTAAAAAGCAGAGACATTACTTTGCCAACAAAGGTCCATCTAGTCAAGGCTATGGTTCTTCCAATAGTCACACATGGATGTGAGAGTTGGACTATAAAGAAAGCTGAGCACTGAAGAATTGATGCTTTGGAACTGTGATGCTGGAGAAGACTCTTGAGAGTTCCCCTGGACTGCAAAGAGATCAAACTAGTCCATCCTAAAGGAAATCAGTCCTGAATATTCATTGGAAGGACTGATGCTGAAGCTGAAACTCCAGTACTTCGGCCACCTGATGCGAAGAACCAACTCGTTGGAAAAAACCTTGATGCTGGGAAAGATTGAAGGGAGGAGGAGAAGGGGATGACAGAGGATGAGATGGCTGGATGGCATCACCAACTCGATGGACATGAGTTTGAGTAAACTCCGGGAGGTGGTGATGGACAGGGAGGCCTGGCGTGCTGCAGTCCATGGGGTGGCAGAGAGTCGGACACGACTGAGGGACTGAACTGAATTTGCCCGGTTTCACTTGTGTGTGGCTGCTGCCCTCTGCTGGCTGCCTGTGGGAGCGGCACTTGGGGATGGACAAGACCCGGCACTTGAGGTCTTGTGTTGCTTTTCTGTTTGCTGCCCTGTGAATGACCGTGAACTTAGTGACCACGACAACAACGAACTGTCTTACAGACGGAGGTCTGACACAGGCCTCACAGAGCTAAGGTGAAGGTGTGGGCGGGGCTGGACCCTTCCCACCGTCTCCAGACACGGCAGCCAGTCTTTCTCCCGCAGCTGTCTCTCCAGCTCTCCGCTCATGAGGACCCGGCTTGGGTTGACTCCCCGGGATGACCCAGGGTGACCGCCCCCCACCTCAGAGTCCTTCATCTTCATCACACCTGCAGAGTCACTCCTGCCATGTAAACTGACTTATTCACAAAGTCCGGGAACTGGAATCGGACATCTTGGGGCCATTGTTCTGTCCACCATGTACCCCCACTCCCAGGGAAAAAACTTTATTTTGGGGAGAAAAAACTAACTACCTCCAAGCAAAGCCCACAGTCCCCAGGTATCTATGGAAAGGCTTCATCAGGAATGAGAGAGATCAAAACAAACAGGAAGAGGAGGCGGCTGGGGGGACACTGAGATGACACAAGAGAAAAAGAAAGAAAAGCAACTCTGTTCATCATCCTTGGGAGTAAAGGCCAAGGTGCATGGGCCCCCCAGGCTGTGCAGCGGTAAGGAATCCGCCAGCCAATGCAGGAGACGCGTGTTCGATCCCTGGGTCAGGAAGATCCCCTGGAGAAGGGAATGGCAACCCACTCCAGTATTCTTGCCTGGAGAATCCCAGGGACAGAGGAGCCTGGGGGGGCATGGTCCATGGGATTACGAAAGAGTAAGACATGATTGAGCACACAGGCTTGTAGCAGTAGTTCATGCATTTTCAGTGCTGAGCCGAGCTCCACCCTGTGAGCGAAACGCAACAAACTATCGCTTATTGCCTATGCTTTGGTGGAAAACTTATTGCAATTACAAGTTACGCTGCTGAGATCTTCCTGCATGAGCTGGTCACTATGTGTGTGCAGTAGTTCCTCTAGGACAATTGGCTGCTTGTCTGTGTGTGGCTCACAAGCTGGGAATGACTTGCATATTTGAAATGGTTGGGGGGAACAAAAAGAATATCTGTGACATGAGAATATTATATGGAATGCAAGTTTCAGTAGCTACGAATAAACTATTATTGGAACATAAAAAAAAGACCAGTGTGCCTCCATAAAACCGGAAGAAGATGCTTTTTCTTTATTTTTTAAGAGGCCACGCTAAGTGAAAGGAAAATACAAAAACTAGATGTCACCAAAATTTGGGGGGGTCAGAGGATACCCAACCGAATGAAATGGCAATTCGCAAAATGGGAGAAAATAATTGCAAATCATATTTCTGACAAGAAATTTATATCTGGAATATCTGAGGATCCCTTACAACTCAGCAACAAAAAGACCAGCAACCCAGTTAAAAGTGGACAGGGAGTTTGACTAGACATTTCTCCAGGGAAGATGTACAAATGGTCAATAAGCTCATGAGAAGATGCTCAACATCACTGGTCACCAGGGAAACAAATCACACCCACAAGACACCACTGCACACCCTCTAGGATGCCTAGGATCCAAAACCAGAAAATAATAAGAGGTGATGAGGGCGTGGAGAAATTGGAACCCTAGTGCATTGCTGGTAGAAATGTAAACTGGTGCAACCACTCTGGGAAAGACTTTGATGGTTTCTCAGGAAAATGAAACATAGAATGACCGCACAATCCAGTAATTTCACTTCTGGTACACAAACAAAAGAATCCGGAGCAGGGATTATACTCATGAGTATACTGTTATGTTCAGCTACGGCTTCACAGGGCCTTCCCGATGATCAGTTCACAGAGGAAGAGAAGGCTAAGGCGTGGTTTATGGGTGGTTTTACATGATACACTGACAGCCGCCCAAAGGCAGATGGTCACAGCACTTCAGCCCCTCTCTGGGGCATCCCCGAGGGACAGTGGAGAAGAGGAAGCCTCCCAGTGGGCAGAGCTTCAGTCGGAACACCTGAAGGAGTGAGAAGAGGCCTGGGAGGGCTGGGGGAGAGTTGTCCCAGGAGCTATTTGACATCTATAGACACATCACCCAATGACACATTTTTTCAAGCATCCATGAAACATTTACCAAGACAGACCACATGCTGGGCCTTAAAACAAGCTCAACAAGTTTAAGAGAATGGAAACCATCCAGAGTGTGTCCTCTGACTGCGATGGAGTCAAACTATGAGAGGAACCAGACAGAAACTCATGCTCAGCACTGTCTGACGATGCGGCACCAGGGACTGCAGCCCGCCAGGCTCCTCTGTCCATAGCATTTTCCAGGCAAGAATACTGGAGTGGGTTGCCATTTCCTCCCCCAGAGGATCTTCCCGACCCAGGGATCGAACCCGTGTCTCCTGTGGTTCCTGCACTGCAGGTGGATTTCTTTACCGCTGAGCCACCGGGGGAGACACGGACTTAATGCATCCCCACAAAATGCATTTGTTGAGACTCTACCCTCCCACTTTGTGATGGTGTTTGAAGATGGGGCCCCCATGATGAGATCAATGCCCTTAAAAACATCTGGAGAGAACTTGCTTCCCTGTCTGTTTTTCTCCACGTGGGACTACAGTGAGAGCTCAGAGTCTGCTCTCTGGCACCGGCCCCCACAAGATCCCAAACCTGCTGACAACCTGCTCACAGATTTCCCACTTCCGTGTCCCTGAGAAATAAATTTCTGTTGTGTATAATCCACCCAGTCAATCAGTTCAGTTCAGTTGCTCAATTGTGTCTGACTCTGCCACCCCATGGATTGCAGTACACCAGGCTTCCCTGTCCATCACCAACTCCCAGAGCTTGCTCAAACTCATGTCCATTGAGTCGGTGATGCCATCCAACCATCTCATCCTCTATCATCCCCTTCTCCTCCCGCCTTCAATCTTTCCCAGCATCAGGGAATGAGTTAGTTCTTCGTATCAGGAGGCCAAAGTATTGGAGTTTCAGCTGCAGCATCAGTCCGTTCAATGAATATTCAGGAATGATTTCCTTTACGATTGACTGGTTTGATCTCCTTGCAGTCCGAGGGACTCTCAAGAGTCTTCTCCAACACCACAGTTCAAAAGCAGCAATTCTTCAGTGCTCGGCTTTCTTTATAATCCAACTCTAACATCCAAACATGACTAGTAGAAAAACCATAGCTTTGACTAGACGGACCTTTCTCAGTAAAGTAATGTCTCTGCTTTTTAATATGTTGTCTAGGTTGGTCATAGCTTTTCTTCCATGAAGCAAGCATCTTTTAATTTCATAACTGCAGTCACCATCTGCAGTGATTTTGGAGCCCAAGAAAATAAAGTCTGTCACTGTTTCCATTGTTTCCCCATCTATTTACCATGAAATGATGGGACCAGATGCCATGATCTTAGTTTTATTTGAATGTTGACTTTTAAACCAACTTTTTCACTCCCCTCTTCCACTTTCATCAAGAGGCTCTTTATTTCCTCTTTTCTTTCTGCCATAAGGGTGGTGTCGCCTGCATATCTGAGGTTATTAATATTTCTCCTGGCAATCTTAATTCCAGTTTGTGCTTCATCCAGTCTGGAATTTGCATGATGTACTCTGCGTATAAGTTAAATCAGCAAGGTGACAATATACAGCCTTGACATACTCCTTTCCCGATTTGGAACCAGTCCGTTATTCCATGTTCATTTCTAACTATTGTTTCTTGAGCTGCATACAGATTTCTCAGGAAATCTATGGCACTTTGCTACAGCAGCGCTAATGGACTATGACATAAAATAAGGTAATACTACAGATCACTGTGTTCATAAATTCTAAGGCTTTAGGGAAATGGACCGATTCCTCAAAACTGCACAAACTACCAAAACTCAATCAAGACGAAGGAGACAATTTGAATAGCCTTATAGCCGTCAAATCCAGAAAAGTAAAATTTGACAAACTGGGCCTCATCAAAAGTTAAATTCTGGACTTTCCTGGTGGCTCAGTGGATAAGAATCCAGCTGTTCAATCCCTGGTCCGGGAAGATTCCACTTGCCTCGGAGCAAATAAGCCTATGAGCTGCAACTACTGAGCCCGGAGGCCACACCCGCTGAAGCCCACACATCGTAGGGCCTGGGCTCCCCCATGAGAGAGGCCCTCGAACCACGGCCGGAGAGCAGCCCCTACTCACCGCCCATAGAGAAAAGGAGACACAGCAATGCAGACCCAGCACAGACAAAAAAAAAAATCAATAAAGGTTAAATTTTTGTTTTGTGAAATATCTTGTAAAGAAGATGAAAAGATAAGCTACCCAACAGGTCCTTGTGGGTTATCCATCGTGAATATAGCAGGGTATACATGAGGTTCCCAAACTCCCTAACCATCCCTTCCACCTGCCAGCAACCGTAAGTTTGTTTCTAAGTCTATGAGCCTCTTTCTGTTTATGTGGAACTCTATATGTTTTGTGCCAGCCTGGATGGGAGGAGGGCGTGGGGGAGAATGGATCCGTGTCCGTGTGTATGGATGGCTGAGTCTCTTAGCTGTTCACCTGAAACTCCCGCAATACTGTTGACCGGCCACGTGTGCACGCTTCGTGGCTCAGTCATGTCCGACTCTTTGCGATTCTGTGGACTGTAGCCTGGACTCTAACACGCGGAGGCTCTGCGGGGGAGACGGGCAGAAAACAGAGCAGGAAGGAAAATGTGTAGTAAGTCAGGAAGGCCCCCTGCCGGGGCAGAGGAACTGCGGTGCAGCGGGTGGGACCGGGTTTAACCCTGCGAGGCCCATCTGCCACCCCAGCCTCCGCCCCGGCTCCTCCACGTCTCCCTTACGGCGGGACAGCCCGTGGCCTCGGCCCTTGCCCTCTTTCAGCTCTCCCTCCGTTGGTGACCGCACCCTGTGGGTGCTCTAAGCGCTGCATTAGTCAAGGCTCTCTAGAGAAACAGAGCCAATAGGGTGTCCAGAGACAAATGAGAAGCTTTATTCTAAGACTGGCTCACATGACAGCAATGGAGGCCAGGAGGTCCACCGTCTGCCACCCGCAAGCTGGGAACCGGAAAAGCCGGTGGGGCATTCAGTCTGAGGCCGGATAATGGGGGTGGGGAGGGGCCACGGGACCATGGTGCTCCCATAGAGACGGAATCCTCCCTTCCTCTGCCTGTTCATCCTACTTGGACGATGCCCCCCTGAACTGGGGAGGGTCACTCACTTTCCTCAGACAATACAGATGCTAATTTCTTCTAGAAACACCCTGACAGACACACCCAGAAACCATATTTTGCCAGATCCCTCAGCAGCCCTTAGCCCAGTCAAGTGAACACATATGATTAACCATCACAAGCAACGTCTATCTGCAGGATACTCTCAAATTCACCGGCTTCCCTGGTGACTCAGACAGTGAAGAATCTGCCTGCAATGCGGGAGGCCTGGGTTTGATCCCTGGGTCAGGAAGATCCCCTGGAGAGAGAATGGCAACCCACTCCAGTATGCTTGCCTGGAAAATTCCATTAACAGAGGAAACTGGTGGGCTACAGTCCACGGGGCTGCGAAGAGTCAGACAGGACTGAGCGACTTTCACTCTCCGGAATTCACATCTCCTGCCCAGATTTCTGTCCCAAACCCTGGCCCCGGGCACCCCATTGTCTGTGAACACGTCTAACAGGTTCTCCCCACATTAACCCTCATCTCGGGCAGCCACAGGGAGCAGCAACTTGAAGTGGGATCTCAGTTCCCTGGGAATCAAACGCAGACCACGGCAGTGAGAGCGCCAGACCCTAACCGTTAGACCACCAGGAGCTAGTGGATAGCAGCAGGGCCCTGGCGCCTGCCTGCTTGAAGAAAGAACTCAGCAAAGAGACGAAAGCAGTGAGGCAGGGAAACTGTTTATTGTGGGAGAAGATACCTGTAGAGGAAACACAAGCAGACTGAGAGAGAGATGCACCCTTTGGGGCGCTTTAAATCCCTCGACTGAAGAATTGACTGCTTTTGATCCAACCAGTCCGTCGTAAAGGAAGTCAGTCCCGGATATTCTTTGGAAGGGCTGATGCTGAAGCTGAAGCTCCAATCCTGTGGCCACCTGATGCGAAGAGCTGACTCGTTGGAAAAGACGCTGATGCTGGGAAAGACGGAGAGCAGGAGGAGAAGGGGACGACAGAGGATGAGATGGTTGGATGGCATCACCGACTCGATGGACCTGAGTTTGAATAAACTCCGGGAGTTGGTGATGGACAGGGAAGCCTGGTGTGCTGCAGTCCATGGGGTTGCAAAGAGTCGGACACGACTGAGCAACTGAAAAACAACAACAAATCACTTACTTGGGGAAGTCCTTCTGGCCCTGAGTCCACGCCTTGTCTGATGCAGGGTCCTCCTGTGTGCATGCACATCTTTTAGCCAGGATGGATTCCAGCGCAAGGGGCTCTCGGCCTTTGGTAGAACATATTATGGCCTAGCATCCCCTCCCTTGAGGACCCTTTCTGTGCGTGTGTAGTCTGGGGGGTCTTCCTGGCCCCAAGAATGAGCAGTATGTGGTCTCTCTGTCTCTCCCCTATGCAGGGCTCAGCCACTTGCTGTTCCTGCCATCCCCGTTATCTTAAAGTGTCCACAGGAGACAAAGCCTGGCTGCTTATCCTATTCCTGTTATTATGTCTATCTTTAAAATGTAAACAGGAGGCTAGAGGTAAATGTCTAAACTGGGACCCAACTGTCTGCTGGCTCAAACCCACCCACACCTTCCCCAGGTGAGCTGATAGACATTCCACCCTTCAGACCTGCCGAGCATCCCCAGTACTCCTCATCTGCATGCACCCCAGACCAGCCGAGCATCCTCAATGCTCCTCATTTGCATGCGCCCAGATCAAAAGAAGGATCTGCCTTCTCATCCCTTCCACTGCACCTGGTCCAAGTTCCCTCACCTCTCATCTGGATTATTGAGGTGTCCCTTGGATTCTACCTGCTGATTCTTTTAAAATGTAGCTCAGAGCTCACAGTAGCATTATTCATAATGACAAAAAAAGGCAGAAAAAAACTGAAAGGTGCATCCACTGATGACGGAATAGACAAAGGTGACCCACCCATACGATGGGATACTACTGACCCATAAAAAATGACTTTCCAGGTGATTCATTTGTTCTGAGGCTTCCCTGATGGCTCAACGGTAAAGAATTTGCCTGCAATGCAGGAGACTCAGATTCAGTCCCTGGGTCCAGAAGATCCCCTGGAGAAGGAAATGGCAACCCACTCCAGTATTCTTGCCTGGAGAATCCCATGGACAGAAGAGCCTGGTGGGCTACAGTCCATGGGGTCACGAAAGAGTCAGACACGACTGAGCGACTGAACAGCAACAGCAAGAAAACCAGTTGTTTTGATGAAAGTTTTGTTTTAGGTTCAGAAGATTCATTAACAAAAGAAACCACTCGTTACACACAAATAAACAATTTCAATCTTTTTATAGATATTTGGCTTAATCTCAATATACGGTCATTAAAAGAAAAGAAATAGAAACGATAGAGAGAAGAAACAGCGCAGCACACACATCACCAAATTGGGCCAAAAACCTACGTCCACACTCGAACGGCGCTGGGAAGTCCCCTGTTAAATACAACTTGGAGTCCCAGCTGGGAAAAGGTCCTGGGCAGTGTGTCTATCCCATGGATGAGACTTCAAATTCCAATTGGAGGGGGCTCCCACTTATAATCCCACTTAGTAAACGGATATCATCATCAGTTTGCCTGCAAAAATGCAGCTCTGATTTTACTTTAACTTTTTTACATTATGGTTTGTTTCACCTGGTGAGTCATAGGATTTCATTAGACCCTGGGGGCCTGGCCAGACCCTCAGGGGCTCAAGAGATTCCAGGACCCACTCTCTTTCTTACCTAAGGGCCACGTGATTGGCTGCGCTTGCATGCAGGCACGGCATCTGGGCAGTATCCAGGCGGGTCAGGAGCAGATCAGAGGCCTGGTCTCCTACTTCTGAAGTCTGAACAAGACTTTCCTCCATTTTAATTCCCCTAACACCAGTGGTTAAGAATCCGCCTGCAAATGCAGGGGACATGGGTTCAACCCCTGATTTGGGAAGATTCCACATGCCGCAGGGCAACTAAGACCATGTGCTTCAACCACTGAAGCCCATGTGCCTAATTTTTGTGTTAGCCACTCAGTCATGTCCAACTCTTTGTGACCCCACTGACTATAGCCCACCAGGCTCCTCTCTCCATGGAATTCTCCAAGGAAGACTACTGGAGTGGGTTGCCATTCCCTTCTCTAGGGGATCTTCCCAACCCAGGGATGGAACCCCAGCCTCCAGCGTTGCATGTGAATTCCTTACCATGTGCCTAGAGCCCACAGTAAAGAGTAGCCCCCACTCGCAGCAACTAGAGAAAGCTCTTGCACGGAAATGAAGACACGGCACAGCCAAAAATAAATAAAGCAAAAAGAGGGCTTCCCAGGTGGCACTTTAGGGGTAAAGAATCCACCTGCCAATGCAGGAGACCCAAGAGACATAGGTTTTTCTTCCTGGAGAGGGGAGATCCCCTCAGGGAGGAAAGGGCACCCCACTCCAGTATTCTTGCCTGGAAAATTTCATGGGCAGAGGAGCCTGGGGGGCTACAGTCCACGAGGCCTCAAAGTGTCAGACACAACTGAGCAAACACACGAAATAAAAAGAAATGAAACACTGTCACAGGCTACAACATGCACGAACCTTGAAGACGTCACACTCAGCTAAAGAAACCAGGCACAAAAGGTCCCACAGTGTGTGGTTCCGCTTACATGAAATGTCCATAATAGTCACATCCAGACAGACAGAAGTCAACTAGTGGTTGCCAGAAGCTCGAGAAAGAGTGGGGGAGGGGGGGAGGAAGTGACTGCTGATGAGTACCGGATTTCTACAAAGGTGATGAAAATATTCTAAAATTAGCTAATGGTACGGGTTGCACAACATTATAAATATGCTGAAAACCACTGAATTGTACACGTTTTAAAATACGGATGTATCTATTTGCCTGGCTCAGGTCTAAGTTGCAGTAAGAGGGATCTTTGCTGCGTCACGTGGGATGCTTCCTGCTGGACTGCAGGCTCTCTAGTGGGGCACGAAGGCTTAGTCTCCTCCCAGCATGTGGGATCTTGGTTCCCCGACCAGGATTCCAACCAGTGCTCCCTGCATTGCAAGGCAGGCTCAACCACTGCACCACAAGCGAAGTCACTGAACTGTACACTTCAAAAGGGTGAGTTGCAGGGAATATGAATTATACCTCAATTTTTTTTCCAAGATGGCCTCAGTCTTCCACTCACCCTCTGCAGGGGCTCAAGGAAGGTAAAGCCAGGTTCTGACCTGGCTCCCCCTAATTCACCCCCTCCCCTCACCGACCACTCCCTGCCTTCCCAGTTCTGCCCCAGCACCCTGCGCCCCCTCTGTGCTTCTGCTCTTGCCGGGGGCCCTCACGCCCCCTACACCTCTCTACCTGGCCCCTCACACCTGCACACTGGGGGCCTGCTCCAAAGCCGCCTTCTCAACGTGTAGAGACCCCCACCTCCACACTCCCCATCCCAACCACACTGCCCCCCGCTGCCCCCCGGGCCCCATGCTCTTGGCCCCTGGCTTGCACTGACTTCTGGCTTAACTGCACTTTCTTATCTGCATGATGTAACCTTGTGCACTGACGCTGCAAGCTCCGGGCGGGTGAGGTCCTCCGCACTTTGTTCCTGAATTTGTCTCCAGGACCTACTCCGTGGTACACAGTGGGCGTCGAGAAACGCTAGTAAGCCTTCTACGCAATAACGACGGTAACTTTAGAAATCAAATTTTTATTAAATTTTAAAAACTAAATAAAGCCCTTAATAGTCTTTCCTGCACACAGATCTGCAGGGGGCACTAAGGGACATTTGTTGCTTAGTCGCTAAGTCCTGTCTGACTCTTTTGCGACCCCACGGACCGTGACCTCCACCCCCACCCGGCTCCTCTGTCCACGGGATTTCCCAGGTAAGAACACTGGAGTGGGGTGCCATGTCCTTTTCCAGGGGATCTTCCCAACCCAGGGATCGAACCCGCCTCTCCAACATTGGCAGGCTGATTCTTTACTGCTGAGCCACCAGGGAAGCCCAAACGACATGCATTTTCACAAATGTTGCAAATAAATTCACTTATTATTATGAGCACCCGCAGCGCAACGTTCCAAAGGAAACGGAGGCCGAGTGCGCTCTGGGTTTAGGGCTTGGGACCGCTAAAGCTGCCGGGCCTCACAGGGAGAACCTCGTTAGGCAGCACCTCGTTAGAGAGCACGCAAGGAGGTCTTCCGGGTCCCCGGTCAGGGGCGGGGCCTGGCGTCGGCAGGGAGCCTCCCGGGCGGAAATAGCTACGGTTAGGCTTGCAGCGCATGCGCGAGTCCCGGGAGTTCCCGCGAGAGGGACCGGCCCGGCGGGATATTTCTGGCGACGGGATATCGGGCTCGCAGAGCTGCATCCGCTGCCACTAGGCTGAGGCGCGCGGAGACTCCTGCCGTCATGGACCCGTTCCTGGTGCTGCTGCACTCCGTGTCGGCCGGGCTGTCGGGCAGCGACCTGGCCCAGCTCAAGTTCCTGTGCCGGGACTGCGTTAGCAAGAGGAAGCTGGAGCTCGCGCAGAGCGGCCTGGACCTCTTCGCCGTGCTGCTCGAGCAGAACGCGCTGAGCGCCGAGCGCACCGGGCTCCTGCGCGAGCTGCTCGGCTCCCTGAAGCGCGCGGACCTCCTGCGCCGCCTGGACGACTTCGAACGGGGCGCGGCGGGCGGGGCGGCGCCGGAGGAGCGAGGTGGGGACGGGACGGGGCCGGGGGGCCGGGCCGGAGGAGCGGGGTAGGGGCGGTGGGCGCCGGGGGAGCGAGGTGGGTGCGGGCGGGAGGCGTGGGGGCCGGGCCGCGCCGGAGCAGCGGACCATGTGGAGCCCTGTTGGCCGGGTCAGCTGTCGATCTTCCAGGCGCCCAACCCTTTCCGGGTTCGGTTTCCGTGGGTTTTCCCTAAACAGCCCCGGGAGACGGGAACGTGCCCGCTTTGCGGACAGGAGAACCAAAGCTCAGAGAAGTTAACCTGGCCTAAGTTGCAGAGCGTGGACAACCACCGCCCCCCGCCCATCCAGCCATCCAGCGTCAGTGCTTTCTCCTCCACCCCTCTCCCTCCGGGAACATTAGAAGCTATTGAACAGAAAAAGACGTTGCAGACCTCCCGGGCGGGACAGGGGTGAAAGGACTCCGGGAGAGCCTCAGCGGGAAGGAGGGCTGATAAAGGGCTGCTTTTATATAAGGGTCAAGAGCGGACTCTTCCTGGGTCTGCCGCTCTGGGGCTGGCTGTGTGACCTCAGGAAGTGACTTGCACTTAACTTCCCTGGGCCTCCATTTCCTGCTTTCTACCAGTGGTCACTAACACAGGTGCCCACCCCATGGGGCTGGAGGAGTTGGCACACAGGCTGACAGTGTATCAGGGGCTTGTGGCTGGAGATGAAGCTTTGCTTCCAAGAAGCGTTTTGTCCTTACTCTCTACCCGCCTTCTGCTGTCTGTAGTCTGATCTCAGGAGTGACTTCTCAGCAAATGAGGACACAGTAGCCAGAAACTGAAGACTGGTGTCAGTCAGAGCATCTTCCAGAGTAGCAAATGGGCTGTTTAGGGCCACCGTACAAATGACTGTATCTCAGTGGCAACTGAGATAAAGCAACAGAATCTGATGCTCCTACGTTTCTTGGGCTGGTAGTCAGACCCAGGAGTCAGTAGGCCATGCTCCCTCTGAGAGCTCTAGGGGAGGTCCTTCCTCCCTCTTCTGGCCCCCTCTTCGGGGACTGCAGGCATTCCTTGGCTCGTGGCCACAGCCCTCCAGTCTCTGCCTCCAGTCTGGCACTATCTTGTCAGTGGATTTAGGACCCACTTGAATAATCTAGGATGACCCCCTCATCTCGAGATCCTCAGCTTACTCATATCTACGAAGACTCTTTTCCAAGTAAGCTCCAGAGATTTGACATGCGTGTACCCTTTAGGGCCCCCCATTCAACTCCACTGCAGGGTGGGATAGAGGCTCAACTCTACTCTGGCCTGAGTGGGCGTCTCCATTACAGCAGAGCCCAACCAGTAAGTGTTCAGAGCAGGCCGTGTCTCGTGGGTGGTGTTTCAGGGTGTGGCTGGCGGGGGCAGCGTGGGGTTTTCTGTGCCCTCCCTGGCCTTTCTGCTGAGGGGTGGCGTCCGCCTCTGCGGAAGGGCCTTCCAGGTCCCCGGCACCTGGGTCAGCACCAGGAGGCCCGTCAGCCAGTGTGGGGTTACCTGGTTTCTAAACAGCTCCCCAGACCACGGGTTACCACTCTGCCCTTTTCCCCCACTAGACCTGCAGGCAGCGATGGAGATCATCTGTGATAACGTGGGGAAGGACTGGAAGAGGCTGGCTCGTCACCTCGGCGTGTCTGACATCAAGATCGAA
The DNA here is from genome assembly GCF_019320065.1 of Cervus canadensis. NCBI lineage: Eukaryota > Metazoa > Chordata > Mammalia > Artiodactyla > Cervidae > Cervus > Cervus canadensis. Next base: position 47,503,770 of record NC_057414.1, on the reverse strand, counting down.
GCCATCGAGGAGAAGTACCCCCGAAACCTGGCGGAGCAGGTGAGGGAGCTGCTGAGGGTCTGGAAGAACAGTACGAGGCAGGACGCGGCTGTGTCCCGCCTGGTGGGCGCGCTCCGGGGCTGCCAGCTGAACGTGGTGGCGGACCTCATCGAGGAGGACCAGCGGGCCCAGGCCCGCCAGAGCGGGAGCACCGACCCCGGGCCCCTCACGGCCTGGGACTTGGGCTCCGCCGCCCCGGGAGCCTCCTGACGACCCAGTGGCTCTTCCGCGGGGACCGAGGGCGGCTGCACAGTCCTGACCACATCGCGTCTGTGCCAGCCACGTGAGGACTCAGGGAGGCGGCTGTGGGCCCGCGCTTCTCTGTGCCCGGCGGGCGGGGGGCACCATGGTCGCCCCAGGAGGGCGACGCCGCCGTCCGCGTTTAACAAGCCCCTCCGGAGGGCGCGTGGCGCCGCACCCAGGACTGAGGAGGGGCCTGCGCAACGCGGAGCTCTCACTGCTGCTCCTGGACACGAGGACGCGCAGCCTCGGGGGCTGGGGGCCGGTGCTGTCCGGCTCCAGAGCCCGTGCTTGGAAGCCCTGGCTCGCTCTCCTGCCCCTGCGCTTGCCAAAGACTTGGAGGCTGGTGGTGCCGACCGTCTCCAGGGTGGGTGGCGTGGGGGTGAGGTGCGCCCTCACAGGGCTGGGAGGCGGCCCAGGCTCTCAGGGCTTGGGGGAGCCAGCCTCCTGCCGTGGGGCCAGGCAGCAAGCACTCGGCACGTGCTGGTTCTCAGACATATCGTGACTCCAGTTCCACGGTGCATCGCTAAAAACCACTTTTTCTGATAACAAAACTGGCAAGGGAGCCGAATCCTGTGATTCTAAGAAGCAACTTTTCTTCCTGCTTCGAAGGTAATCCTATTGAAGCAAGTGCCTTTACAGAGGAAACCTCCACCGAAAGAGGTCTCAGCAGACAAAGAGGACAAAGAATTTCCTCTTCCCACTGAGGGTGATTTTCTTTTACGTATTCTCAGAAGTCCCACTGTAGCCAATTTCAGTGTCCCTTGAAGGTTATCACAGGCCCAACCTGTGAGGAGAGGGCCTGCATTTTCTACCAGCTCCAGGGACCACTGCCAAAGTGGGTGTTTACCCCGGTGAGCCGTGATCTGCCAGAGGGCAGCTCTCACCTGCTGTGGGCCCTGCCTCCCTGCAGGAGGCATCCGAGAGCCCAGCCTCGTGCCTTCTAGCTGTGACCTTGGGAAAGCTCCCGACATCATGCCATGCCACCTTGACCTTGGGTTGCCAAGACCCTAGCAGCACTCCCCGCCCGGCTGTGGGCCCAGCCTCCAGCAGATACTGACGGCGTCAGGCAGTGCTAGCTGAGCCCAGGCAGCAGACAAGACAGAAGCGGCCCTTCTCGGTTGACTCCGAAGCCTGGCTGGGAACACGGGTGTTAACCATGCATCACAAGTGTGGGAGCTGAGCCCATTCAGCCCCAGAGCCATGTGGTCCGGCCCAGGGTGATGTGCTGAAGAGGCTTTGGGTCAGGGCTAGTCTGCGTGTAATAGTAACATCATCACCACCAATAAAGGCGGGGCTTGGCCGATGGGTTGCCTTGGGAAAATGGGTGGTCTGGGAAGTGTGTCCACGTGTCTTGACCAGAGGCAGACTACGAGATGGTGCCCGTCCCTCGTGATTTACGGCAGACGCTACTGCCAAGGGGTAAGGATACTGAGACCTGGCCTGCATCCACGCAGTCCTCACACTGGGGAGGGACCGCCCCTCCGTCACTCCAGGTATTCTCACGGATATTTGGACAACATGTGCTTACAGCACCCAGCGCTTTCCATTGTCTGGGCCTGGCGCAGCCACAGGCCTACTCCTCGGGGCTGAAGCACTGTCCCCCAGACACTGACATCTGGGACTGCCCTCCTGCCCTGCACAGTGAGGCAGTTGGAACAGCCCCAGTAGACCTGTCCTGTGACCTAATCATACCACCCGAGGCACAGATCTGAGGTCGGAGCAGGGAAGCGCCTCCCCAGGGTCTGGAGGTGGCCTCCCCTGGCACCTGTGGGCCACTGGGGCAAAACCACAGAGCCTAGAGGCAGGTTCACCTGCACAAGGCTCTGTCCCCAGACGGTGGGGCTCCAGGCCAGTGGAAGCATCCGTGTGTTCCACCAGCAGTCAGAAGGCTTCCACCATAGCTGGCCTCCAGGCGCTGAGCTGATTGCGCAGGCTGGCGGCACTGAACTTTGCCAGCATGGCAACACGAAAGGACAGTGCAGGTGTCCAGAGAACGCAGCGGGGCCTGTGCGGGCCCCGGGGGTGGACGGTACACAGCCAGCATCAGACGGCCGCTCTCTGGACAGTGCGGGCCCCGGGGGTGGAAGGTACATGGCGTCAGAGGGCAGCTCCCTGGACAGTGCGGGCCCTGGGGGTGGAAGGTACATGGCGTCAGAGGGCAGCTCCCTGGACAGTGCAGGCCCCGGGGGTGGAAGGTACATGGCGTCAGAGGGCAGCTCCCTGGACAGTGCAGGCCCCGGGGGTGGAAGGTACAGAGCCAGCATCAGGGCAGCTTTCTGGACAGTGCGGTCTTTGTGTGTGCTGTCCATGTCCCCGCTTCTGTGCTGTGGCTTTTGGATGTCTGCCTGATGCGGCCCTGGGTGTCACAGGGACCGTGGTGGGGCGCCCGGGGCTCTCCCCTTGTGGCTCCACGACTCTCAGAAGAGGCCATTAGATAAATCGCAAGTGCTTGTCCGCATCTGCGGTGCTGTTCTTAACTTGAAGACAAACTGATGTCTCCCAGCGCCCAGAGGGCTGTCAGACACTGTTCTGCTCTGCACGGTCTCAGACACTTGACTTTGCTGTGCATAGAGGGCCCTTAGTTCCCCAGCCAGGGATCGAATCCGTGTCCCCTGCAGTGGAAGCACAGTCCTAGCCACTGGACTGCCAGGGGAGTCCCATCCTGGGTCGTCTCCCCTCCTGAAACAGACATGTTTGATCAGAACCGGGACCTGGGGGCCAGTCAGCGACACCCCACCCGATGGAGCTACTGCAGTTTCAGCAAGGATTTCTGGCAGCTTTACGAGAAATCAGCCTTCTGTCGTGAAGTTTTTCTGATAAGTGCACATAAGTGTACACACAGGCAAACGGTTGACTTGAAAGCGAAAGAGGCACTTTTGCCCTCAGTCGTCCTCCCCAGCGGAGGGAAAGAAGGGTCCGAGTGTGTGCGCTTTGCCGGAGATTGCCGGCAATGAAGGGGTTTTGAACAAGTGTCTCCTGAGATGAAGGGTCACCCTGTCTCCCAGCCCCGCGGGTTTCCCGGCTTCCCAGCCCCTGGGCATCATCTGCCCTCCTCACCACACTGCCCCCAGCCCTGCTTCTGGGCGCACACAGCTATGGGTGCCCATCCCAGGGTCCTTACGCCCTCTAGACTCTTCCCTTGGGGAGTAGGGGTTGACAGTCCCTCCTCCGTCTTACTCTCCCCACTGGCTCCCACCTGCTCCCCTTCCTCCTTGGCACCCCACAGTCATCCCGAAACCACACTGCGGAGTGGAGGCCCCTGGGCCCCACCCTCTCCCTCGGAGCACCTTGGCCTCGCCTCTCCCCCTCTCTGGCCCCTCCCCGTCCCTTTCTCAGGGTCCCGGGGCTGACCCTGCTGTGCAAGGCGGCGGGTCACAGGTTCCTGGGATTAGTTCGTGGGCACCGCGGGGCCAGCCTGCCCACCACAGACCTCAGACTTGGCGCCCCACCTGAGAGGCGTGTGCCCGTTTCTGCGCCTGGCACCACAGTGCAGTGGGCAGCCCTCGGGCCCCACCCAGGCCCCCTCCCTGGGGCGCGCTCTCCCGTGGAACAGCAGCGGCTCCCTGGACAGCGCCTCCGCCTCCCCCAGCACAGCCTCGCCCCGCTCAGGACAGCCCGGGCCCAGCCCTCCTACAGACCCGGCTCTGTGTTCTTAGAGACCGCAGGCTCTCCACACGTTTCTCAGTTGTGTATTTTTATTTCCATGATAACTACTCTGAGTCATCTTGCTGGCTGCTCCTAGCCACAGGATTTCTGTGTGCATTGCATTTTGGAACCAAGACAGGCAAGCCTGACGCAGGGTAGCACGTGCTTAGCAAAAGTGACCAGTCACCCTCCATCTGCTGAAAGGCAAACCTCTTTTACGAGAACTTGCAACTGAAAACCATTTGCATCACAGAAGCCCTCAGCTCCCTAAGTGACAGTGAAGACTGGCAAGAGTCCCACGTGGGTGCCAACCACGTTCGTCGTCACAGGGGGAAGGGGCCAGGTCAGTGTGTGAGCAGGGTGCCCATCAAGTGAAGGCCGACACGGAAAAGCGTGGGCCACGCGCCCCGTCCCACGCCTGCCTGGTGACAGTCTAGACACAGGCGATGATTTTGTTTCAGCACGTGTTGTTCCGTGGGACAGAAGTTCTGTTTGGGGAGATGACAGAGTTCTCAAGACAGATGGGGTGATGTGGATGACACTGGGTGAAAAGGGTGAATATTCTGTTGTGTATTACTGTACTACAGTTTTAAAAATCCTATTTCACATCAACCATTTAGTTACATTATTAATCTAAATTGTTTTTCAAGCTTCTCGCTAATTTGAATTTTGTAGGCCTTTTATAAGTTAGGAGGGCTAGAAGCATAAATTTGTATCTGGCTTATGTGTGCATCAAAGCAACATTGTTGTAAATAAAAACATGCCCATCTCTGGGAGTCTGGGTCCCCATTACGCCTTCCAGAGGGGTTTCCGGCTGGAGAAACCGCTCTGCAGGGCCCCCAGGTCCTGGGTCCTGGTCCCAGCTTTGTGAGGAACAGAAGGGGCACCCAGCCCCAGGCAGCAGCTTCTTTAAACGCCCACCCCGGTGCCGGGGGGCCTGAGACCCGGCTCTGACACCCAGTGTGATGTGGCCTCGCCCAGCGCCCCCGACCCGCAGTGGACTGCTGCTGCCGTGGCGTTGTCCTTCCCGCGCTTCCCCTTCCCTGCGGCCTCCAGAGCTGGCGAGGCTCACCGCGTGCTCGCTGAGCAGGGGAGTCAGTCGGCTGTGATGATAAAAGGCCAGGCCCAGCTGCCCAGCGCGGGAGGCCTCTCCGCCCATGGGTCCTGCGGTGATGGAGACCCAGCAGGCACCCCTTGCACCGCCTGGCCCCAACAGAGTCCAGCCAAGGACCCCAGGGAGGCCCCCACCCCCTGAATTGCCGCCGGCCGCCCCAAGGGTCCCCTCCCCAGGCAGGGTTGAAGGCACGTGCAGAAGAGCACACACGTCTTGGGTCTGAGTGCTGTGAAATGTGTGGTCTGCTCACACATCCACCCACACACCCAAGACTTCACTCGGTCGGTTCTCAGCAAAGGGCCGACAGCTCAGATGGGGTGGGGGTGGTGCCCACTTGCTCACCTCAAGCTGGCGACCCCCCGCTGGAGCCCCAGCTCCCTGTCTCCCTGACGGCAACCCCCCCCCCACCCAGCCAGTTGCTGCAGGGTCCACGGAGACAAGTGGTGATGAGTGGCTGGGAGTTATCAGCATGTGGTTAAGGTCACAGTGTCATTATGGTAATTATTCCCGAGTGACTGTGTGTGTTTCACATGACTTGCCTTTATACCAACTTGTCTCAGTATAAAACTCAGATCACACAGTCATTCCCCGAGGTCCTTGGAGGCATCAGATGATGCCTGGGGAGCCGGCCACAGTGCCTCTCACCGAGAGACACGTGACCCAGGCCCCAAGTCCTCTTGCAAGAAAGCAGAGTCCGCTATCCTCTGGTCGCACCGATGTCATCTGCAGCCCAGACCGTAAGCCAGAGAACTGTGGAAATACAGGTGAACGTAAGTAGGAGGACGATATGGGCTTCCCAAGTGACGCAGTGGTAAAAAATCCGTCTGCCAGTGCAGGGGACACAAGAGACTTGGGTCAGATCCCTGGGTCGGGAGGATCCCCTGGAAAAGGAAACAGCAGTCCACCCCAGTATTCTTGCCAGAAAAAATTCCTTTGACAGAGGAGCATGGTGGGCTACAGCCCCGCAGGGTTGCAAAGAGTCGGACACGACGGAACACGGGGAAAGAGAGAAATGGACAAGACTAGAGACTGACTCCTGTTTCTCACACGACGGGGGGCCTTGTGGAGGCCAAGGATAACAGAATTAGTAAGAGCGATGTAATGGGGACGAAGAGAGCAGCGCCGCTGAGAGGCATAGCATCCCCTGGCGCCAACGGCCCGGGTTCGCGTCCCGGCTCTGCTGCTTAGCGGCTCCACGGTGCTGAGAAGGTGGGCTCACCTGCAAGACGGATTCTTACACGACTGGGCGCTGGGGGCTTCTGTCAGTAGTTCAGAGAGCACAGGGCGGGTACAGGGGCACCTGTGCAGTCTCGGGACCACACGGGCGTTTGTGTAGCAGACAGCAGAGCCAGGAGCAGCTAGCGCCCCTGAGTGTCCGAATCAGCTTGTTCCACCTGCGTTCCGTCACACGTGCTGACACTTCTTTTTACAATTCTTGAAGACACTTTGGATTTTCTGATGCCCTGAAAAGCATCCTAGTGATCAAACGGGAATTTAGAACATAAAGATGGTGTGTCAAATCAGTGAGGGAAAAAAAATCCAGTCACTGGGGTTAGGACAACTGGGAAAGATCGTTGCATCCTTACCTTTCTCCTGCTACCAGGTGCAGACAAAATTTGGATTTTTTTTTTTTTTTTAAATAATGAAGAACCCTAGGAGAATTTATCATCCTGAAGAACAAGAGGGCTGTAAAATAAAAGACTGACCAATTGATCAATTCGACAGCTTAAAAAACTAAAAATGTCAACTTGTCAAAAATTATGATGAGAAACTGCCTGCCAATGCAGGGGACGCAGGTTCAATCCCTGGTCCGGGTAGATCCCACACGCCACAGGACAACTAAGCCCCCATGCTGCAACCACTGAGCCCACCCTCCCTAGAGCCCAGGCCCCGCAATGAGAGAAGCCACTGCCACGAGAGGCCTGCCCACTGCAACTGGAGAGGAGCCCCTATTGCCCCGGCTAGGGAAAGGCTGGGCCCAGCAGCAGAGACCCAGGGCAGCCAAGATAATAATATATATACACACATATATATGTTCTTTAGTCGCTAAGTCGTGTCCAACTCTTTTGCAACCCCATGGACTGTAGCCTGCCAGGTTCCTCTGTCCGTGGGATTTCCCAGGCAAGAAGACTAGGGCGGGTTGCCATTTCCTCCTCCAGGGAATCTTCCCAACCCAGAGTTTGAACCCAAGTCTCCTGCATTGCAGGCAGATTCTTTTACCACGGAGCCACAGAGAAGCCTGAAATAATACATATTATAAGTTTAAAGACACGGCCACTTGTCTTTAAAGGAAATGAATCTTTAAAAGCTAAAGAAAGTGAGGTCTAGGGTGAAGAGCCTGCCCAGCGTCATTCACTCATCGCTCGTCAGCAAGTGTGGTGAGTACCCAGTGCGTGTGGTGTAGATGTTACCAGGACGGGAGCTGCTTCTGTCCCAGCGGGAGAGACGCGGTGCCCACAGCCACCCCCCCACCCCCCGCCGCCGGAGGGGGACACTGAGCTGCCTCCGACACCCGCTGGGTCCCCGAAGCTGAGCTCTGAGTCCTTATAACTCAGCATCCAGTGTCTGGACTCACGCAGGGGATGAGGCCTCGCAGAGGAAGGGGTCGCACCTTTGCCTGCAGGCACTTACTTCTCACTGGTATTGAACTCTCAACCCTGAATTTCTTGTGAGTAAATCTGGGGGTACTCTGCCTTCCCCTGGGGCTTCCAGGGGATGAGGTCATCGAGAAGTTAGAGCTGATTTATTATCACCCTGGCACAGTGACCGCCTTAGGCCCTGGGGAGGAAAGAGAGGACTCGGATGAATAAAACATGGTGCTGATGCTAAGACAAACAGAAACAATTACAGGTGGAGAAACTGAAGTCCTGAGAGGCAAAGTGGTCTGCCAAGTCGCAAGGCAGAGACGGCGAGAACCCGAGCCTCCTGACGCCAAGGCCGCTGCAGTATCCAGGACATCCAACTGTGTCAGACAAGGGGCCTTTGGAGCTGGGTTTCCTAGGATTAATAGGAGTTTGCCAGAGGGTGCGTGGTGTGGGCACAGGACAGCGAGTGCCAAGGCCCGGAGGCAAGAAATTGGAGGGCTTGTTCAGGAGGCAGCACGTAGGTGAGTGGGGCTGGTTCCAGGCAGGTTCAGGAAAGTTACAAGAGAAAAAAACATGTGCTGACAGGAACTGTCCCTCAGGAGGAAGGTGGCACTGGTTAAGGCTATATGGCGGCTTTGCATCTTGTTTTCGTCTCACAGAACCTTGAACTGTATCAAGGGAGGTGGTTTTCCCCTTTGACAGGGAAGGAAATGAGGGTGCAGAGGAGCTTGGTGATCAGCATGAGGTCTCAAGGCAGGAGGCAGAGAAGTGAGGTCTCCCATCACTCTGCCAGGCCAACTGAGTCAGCCCGGCTCAGAACTTTCTAGTCCCCACACAGGCCCGGGAAGAGTGGCCCAGCTTGGGGTGGGAAGCAGAGCCAGGGGCTCCTGGGGAAGGCTGTGCCGTCCTCACCGCAGGGCGGGAGTGACCCCAAAAGCTAAAATAAGGCTGTGTGCTCCAAAAATACTCTACTCAAAACACTGCAGTGCTGGAAATAGGCCCATCTGCTGGCCTCCCGCCCGGGGACCAGGGCAGAGCAGGAGAGCCACACTTCTGTCACCACCCCTTTTTATTTGAGGCGATCAGGCCCTTGCCACCTGGAGCTGCCTCCGTCCACGGAACGCTTGCTGGGGGGAGTCCGGGCACAGACGCAGGGGCGGTCGGTCACCCACTGTCATGGTCTTCCTGTTCCTGGCCCTGCTCCTGACATCAGGGCGCAGCAGGGGGCCTGGGGGTGGGGGGCAGGTCAGGGCGGGCTCCCGGGACTGTGGGGACACGGGCAGTGGACGCGGACAAGGTCACGAGTCCCGCCCGCATCGGTGCACCAGGACGTCACTTACTCAGGACTGCCCCGGGCTTAGCCAGACAGACCCCAGCAGCCTCTGATCTACCAACCTCCGACCTGGCCCCCTTTAACTTCACCGCCTCAGCTCCAAGCCGCCTTTTTCTTCTTAAACCCCATCGCAAGGCCCTGACCTCAGCTGCTCCTCCCAAAGCGAACAGGCAGGCTGGCAGGAACCTGGGGGGTTACCCGGGGCCCTTCTCAGCAGGCCTGTGACCGCCGTCCCCTACGTCATCCCCCTCCGGCACCCACCCCCGCTCCCCCCCAGCCTGGCTCAGACCCTCTCAGCCTCTCTTCTGGGACAGACTTCCTCCCCAGCTCCCTGCCCCCGCCAGGGTCTCCCGTGCTGCAGGCCCGTCTCCACACCCCCCAGGGCCTGAGATCCAACCTGATCGTGAGCTTACACACCCACTTCGTGTTTCTGTCTTCACAGCGGGTTTCCCAAGCGTCAGTAATTCCAGGGCCAGCTTGGCAGTTTGGGGGCGGGGGCGCCGCACAGGCGCGCTCTGGTTGCAGCGAGCGGTGACTGCTCTCGTTGCAGAGCGTAGCTCAGTAGTTGGGGCGCACGGGTCAGACGTCTGGTGGCAGGTGGGATCTTCCCACACCAGGGATCGAACCTGCCGCCCCTACACTGGCGGGTGGATTCTCCATCACTGGACACCAGGGAAGCCCCCAGCTGGCAATTTCTGTCTTTGCTCTGTGCCACCTGTTCTTTTACTTTCTTATCTTTTCCTCCAAAGTGACTCTGTTTCCTCACCGAATTTTAAATGAAAAGGAACATAATTTCTCCATCACAAAAGGCAAGCAGTACATGGCAGACATGGGGGGGGGGGCCCTCAGTATCTGTTCATACCTCCTCACTTTACACTGCAGCCCTAACTGTTCACTCCCGGGATCCAGACTGTATTTCCCAACCTGACTTGTAGCAAGGTATGGCCACTCAGCCGAAGTTCCACAGATGGGCAGAAGTGGTGATTGGAACTTGCTAGAAGTATTTTTTTAAAAAGGGGAATGTGCATTCCCTTCTTCCTTCCTTCAAGCTGGAATGCAGACATGATAGATGGAGCATGGGCAGCTATATTGCACCATGAGGGAGTACAGTAACAAGAGAGAAAAAGGCTGGGTTCCTGGCGGTCATGGAACTTCCCTACCAGCCTTGGAAAGGTCACCTCAGGACTGCATTTGTATGAGAGTAATGCACGGAAACCTCTGTGACTTGGGGATTTCAGATGTTTGCCATAAACCTAATACCGGCTAAAACAGGGCATTAACTTGGAGTAAGCAGAAGGTGACTATAACAATGAGTGCAGTGAAAAATAACATTCTAAAACTGTTGATAGATTGAGCCACCCTTCAAGGCTCTGAACCCAGGAGCTGCTCTTTTTGTTAAAAAAAAAAAAAAGAATTAAAAAAAGGAATTCGTCATCATGACCTTGAAACTAAATCTCAGTTTGTTCAGGACTGCTGGATAACTGGAAGGAGAACATCTTGGTCACCTTGTGACTTATGCCGTTTAGCACCAGGTCACTTCCCTCACTGCTGCCTGAAATCATCCCACTGGACACACCCCGGGGGCTGACGGCACAGCTCGAGGGAATGAAGCCTATTGACCCTTCTGCTCCCAGCCTAAACCAGCCTTCCATTCCCTCCCCCGGGGCTCACAGGCTCCGCCATAACCAGCAGCCACAGATGATGTTTATCACCCTCTGGAATTCCATTTCCTGCTGCCTTGCTCAACACCCAGGCTCCACCCAGATATCACCCGGGTCAGCCTTTAGTAGACGTTTCTCAAGCACCCACTGCCTGTGGCTCCAAGCACAGACTCCAGACCCAGACAGCCAGGCCTTGTCCCTGCTGGCTGGGTGACCTGGGCATGTTACACAGCTCCTCCCTGCCTCAGTCCTGCTCATCTGTAAGATGGGCATAAAGAGTTAGACCGATCAGTGCATGTCACGTGTTTGGAACGGAGCCAGCACTCACACACCCGCCTTGGACACATTAGCTGCTGTTGTTACACGTCAAGCGAGGGGGCTGCAGCAATGAGCAGCCAGGCAAGGATTCCACCCTCCTGGGGAGGCAGGGTCCCCTTCTAGAGGCCCTACAGACACAGCGTCAGCCCTGCTGGCAGCACGCCTCACCCTCTGTGTTGAGTGTGTCCCCCCGTGATGGGGGCTGGATGGTGGTGGACCGATAGGGGCCTGCCTTCCTCACTGAACCAGGGGCGTGCGGCGGCAGGAACTTCAGCTCACGTTCGCCTCTGAGCGCCTGGCTGAGCAGGAGCCCGCACACAGCGGGAGCCGCAGGAAGTAGTATCCAGAGAGGAGCGAGCTTGCGAGCGCCAGATGGGTGAAGACGGGCGGGGCGGGGGCTGAGGGCAAGGCGGCCCTCCCAGCCCAGGGCTCTGCCCCAGCCCAGCACTGTTCCTTCTGCACCTGCACAGAAGGCTTTGAGTGGCTTCTTCAGAATTTTATTTATTTACTTATTTTTGACAGAGCTGGGTCTTCACTGCTGCACGCGGGCTTTCTCTCTCGTGGTGGACGGGGGCTGCTCTCTAGTTGAGGCTCACGGGCTTCTCATTGCGGTGGCTTCTCCGCTTGCAGAGCGCAGGCCCTAGGTGCACAGGCTTCAGCAGTTGTGGCTTCCAGCCTAAGTTGCCCCGTGGCATGTGGAACCCTCCAAGACCAGGGATCGTAACTGTGTCCCCTGCGTTGGCAGGCGGATTCTTAACCACTGGACCACCAGGAATGTCCCCTAAGTGGCTTTCTTCCTGGCCCAGGCAGCCTCAGTGACACGCATTTGTGCACACACTCAGGTGGAGAAAACGTCAGCTGTGTAGACCCTGGGCTGGGAAGTCATCAAACTGGGTTTGAATCCAGACTGTCCTGTTGGGTTGCGGTGTGGCCCTGGACAAGTTGACCCCAGCTCTCTGAGCCTCGATCTTTCTCACTAAGAAACTGGCTGTCGACGCCGTGATCTATTCCTGTGTAACGGATGGCCGCAACACGTGGTGGCTCAAAACACCAGCCGTGTCCCGTCTCCCGGGGCGCCTGTGGGCTGGGGACCCAGCAGGGCTCACGGCTGGTTCTGGACCCAGGCCTCCAGTTTGGGCCTCCTCCTGGTACAGCGGCCCTCGGGCCGCCGAGTCACCTACCGACCTGAGTGGCCCAGGGATCCCGGCCAGCGTGAATCTGCAGCCCACCCAGTTTCAAAGGTGGAAGAGTTAGACCCCACTCCTTGGTTGGGGAAGTGGGAAGGTTCTAGAAGATCGTGTGGAACTGGAGATGTTGTCATAACCATCTTTGGGGAAATGCAGTCGCCCCAGATGATAACACTTAACGCCAGCCTCAGGGGCCAGAGGAGGCTTGTAGGAGGAGAGCACTTGAAACAGAGTAGACGCTCCACGAGCAGTCTCGGCGGTGACTACAGCCGTGACGGATGGGCTTCCAAGGTCTGTCCTCTCCTGCCCTCCCCTTCCTTGGTCAGCTTACACCCTGTTCATAATTCACAAGAATCAACTCCCAGGAGACAGCTGGAAAAAGTAAGGACCTGTCGGCTCACTTGGAGTGGCCATCTGCCAGACACGGGGCCCGGGGCCCAGGCCGGGTGAGCCTCGGCGGCACCGCCTGGGAGCTGAGCACTTGCAAGGGCGTTGTCCGTCGTGCACGTGGCGGCCACACATGCCCACCCAGAGGGCTCCGCCTCCATCATCCGTCAGCGTGAGGCAGGCCCCCGTAGACGAGCCCCTTGCGGGTCCTGAGGGCCTTGTGGCTTGGTCTCCTCCCCTCCAGCACAGCAGCGCTGAGTTAACAATTTCTGCTCACGGGGAACTGTGCACAGTTGGGCCCAGAGTGTGTACTTATTGGTCAGTCTTTCTATCATGCCTCTCGCCAGCGCTCTTTGTTACCAGACTCAGGTTTAGCTGCTCATCGCTCAAGAGTCCAATACTGAGAGGCAAGAGCTGGGAAGAACAGACAGCTTTATTGAGGAAGCCAGGAGTCCTGGGGAGAAGGTCGACTCATGACCCACAGAACCAGCTCCTCCCTCCCCAGATTTTGCTTAGAAATTTCAGAGGGAAATGAGGAAAAGGGGAGCGGTGGGGCGGCATGTGAGACCAGCTCATGGACATTCTTCTGACTGGTTGATAGTGAGGTAACTGGGAGTCAGCATCATGAACCCTCTGGTTCCAGCCAGTCTGGGGTCTCCGTGCTCGTGGGCAGCACACATTTAATTTCTCCCACCTGGTGTGGGTTCCAGTATCTGCAAAGCAGCTCAGTGACCATGGCTCAGAATATTACCTACAGCCCTAGAGGAGGAACTAAAGGTCCTTGACTTTGTACAATGGCTAAGTTATCATTATTTTGCCTTGTTTGACTATTTTCCTTTGTTTCTGCATTTTCTCATTTCTCTGATTAAGTTAAATTTATTCTTTGGAACTCAGGGAAGGCCTTGGAAGCTAAAGCTTTTCTACCAACAAAAGGCAATCAGACCATGACCTTTCATGGTCTGATTGGACCATGAAAGTGGACCCTAGCCTGGGGACCCTTCCGTGATCCCCCCCTCTACTGTGTTCCAAGTAAATTTACATCCGCCTGTGACCTTCAAAGGGAACCTTGTTTGGAAGTGGGGTCTTTGCAGATGTGATCAGACCAAGATGAGGTCTGATCGAACTTCCCAGGTGGTCCAATGGTTCAGAATCCTCCTGCCAATGCAGGGGAATAACAGGCTCAATCCCTGGTCCAGGGAGATTCCACATGCCATGGGGTGACTAAGCCCGTGTGCCACAGCTACTGAAGCTGAGCACCTAGAGCCCACGCTCCGCAACAGGAGAAGCACCACAACGAGAAGCCCACGAACCGCAACCAAGAGCGGCCCCTGCTCACCGCAACGAGAGAAAGCCCGCGCAGCAACGAAGACCCAGTGCAGCCAAAAATAAATATTTTTTTAAAAGATGAGGTCATATTGCAGTGAGGCTACCGGTGTCCCTCTAAGAAGAGGAAATCTGGACAGAGGGACACACAAGAAGAATGCCGAATGAGGACAGAGGCAGAGGTTGGAGGTTTGCAGCTACAAGCCTGGAGACATTAGGGATTTTCTGCAACCGCCTGAAGCTAGAGAGGGGCTTGGGGCAGACTCTTTCCCCACAGACTCCAGAAGAAAGCAGCCCTGCCGACCGCAGACTGTGTGAGAATATGTTTCTTTAACCCGTGTGGGGGCCATTTGTTATAACAGCTGCGGGTCACACACATCACACTCTGCACTCCCAGCTACACCCACCCCCAAGCCCCTCTAGTTCTTCCCACACTCAGCCTGGTTCAGGTGGCCCATTCATCTCCCCTCTCTTGACTTGTCAACTGCGGCAGAATCTTTGAAAAGGTTTCTTTTTGAAGAGAGTATGGGGACTTCTCTGGTGGTCTGGTGGTTGAGAACCCACCTTCCAATGCAGGGAAGCGGGTGCAATTCCCAGTCAGGAGCATCCCACATGCCACGGGGCTACAGAGCCCAAGGGTCGCAACAGAAGATCCCACAGGCTACAGCGAAGATCCCTGGAGCCACAGCGAAGACCCAACACAGCCAAACAAATTCATTAATTAAATAATTCTTTTTTAAGGACGTGTGACTACGCCCAATAGCCAAGACACAGAAGCAGCCTAAGTGTCTGTGGACAGATGGATAAAGAAGTGGTACATGTACACAATGGTGCACTGCTCAGTCATAAAGAAGAACGGAATAATGCCATCTGCAGCACCACGGGTGGGCCTGCGGATTATTACACTAGGATCTAGAGGTGCTCGGGCTACAACGAAGGAGGAGAAAGACACACACATCACTCACGTGTGGAGTCTAAAACACGACACAAGTGAGCTTACCTACAAAACAGAACCAGACTCACAGAGAACGGGCTTGTGGTTGCCGAGGGGGAGGAGGGCGGAGGAGGGCTGGAGTGGGAGTCTGGGGTTAGCAGGAAGGTCTTACTGGGAAGCACAGGGGACTGGGAACCGCATCCTACGATAAAGCATCGTGGAAAAGAATATGAGCAAGTGTGTATATATATAGAGAGAGAGAGAATCTCTTTGCTATACAGCAGAAATTAACAGTGTTGCAAATCCACTACACCTCAATAAGATCAATTTCAAAAAATTAATTTACAATATTAAAAGTGTAATTTTTAATTTTATTAATACTATACCAAGCATGAATATTTCCAAATATGACTGCCCCGCCCACCTTCTCATCGACACAGGTCACAGCTGCACTTGTTATGCGTCATTTCAGGGAATGGGAATCAGGGAGAGGACTCTGCTTGAGTGGGTGGTGCAGGGAGCTGTGGGAACAGCCCCCGAGGCCCCCCAACCCCTCGGCCTGTGTCTCTCACGCTGCCTCCCTCCCCAGCCCCACCCCCACCCCCAGCCACCCGGGCAGGGGGGCCTCGATTCCCCCGGACACCGTCCACAGTCCCGTCAGCCAGAATCCCTGCCAGCTCGACCTGGTGGGTCAGGACCGAGGGCTCTGAGCCTCCCGCCTGCCTTACAGTCGTGGTGAAACACGCATGGCACAGAATTCGCCTTCCTAACTCAGCGCACAGCTCAGGAAGTCAGCACATGCGCATTGATGTCCAGCATCACCGCCGTCATCTCGGAACCTTCCATCCTCCCAAACTGGCGCTCTGTCCCCCTGAGACACTCACTCCCCGTCCCCTCCCCCGGTCCCCGCCACCCTCTGTCTCTCCCTATGGATCTGGTGCCTCTGGGGACCTCGTAGGGGTGGGATTCTACAGGATTTGTGCCTTCCTGCCTGGATTCTTTCTTTCAGTACCGGGTCCTCCTGGTTCATCCGTATCGTAGCCTGTGTACGAATTCCAATGCCCATTACTCAGCCATAAAAAAGAAAGAATCTGGTCAGTTGTAGTGACGTGGATGATCCCAGAGCCTGTTACATAGGTCAAAGTAAGTCAGAAAGAAAAAAACAAGTATCGTGCGTTAACACACGCATATGGAATCTGGAAAAACAGTGCTGGTGAACCTTTTTGCAGGGGAGGAAAGGAGTGGAGACGCAGACGTGGAGAATGGTCCGGGGGACACAGCAGGGGCAGGAGAAAGAAAAGTGAAAGTGGGGTCACTCAGTCGTGTCCGACTCTTTGTGACCCCATGGACTGTAGCCGACCAGGCTCCTCCATCCATGGGATTTTCCAGGCGAGAGTACTGGAGTGGGTTGCCATTTCCTTCTCCAGGGGACCTTCCCAACCCAGGGATCGAACCCAGGTCTCCCACGTTGCAGGCGGACGCTTTACCATCTGAGCCACCGAGGAAGTAGGGCAAACTGAGAAAGTAGCCTTGACGTGTATATATATACACTGCCTGTGTGTGTGCTGGGTCACTACAGTCGTGTCCAACTTTTTTTATAACGAGCATCCCGTCTTAAAGCCCGTTTCATGCGCCTGAAGTGCAATGTGCCGACCGATCAGCACCTCGCCCCTGACCCCCTAAATATCCAGCAGGACTCCCAATCACCGTAACAAGCCAGCCATCACCCTGTAGTTCCCTGACACTCCCGAGGGGCACGCCTAACCCCCACAACCACCCAGAACACGCAGGTGTCCCAGATGACGCCGGCCCTTGGGGAGCCCAGGGCTCTTTGTTCCTCGTCCACTCCCCAAGCCTCGAGCCCCTAACACCCCTGTGATGGTCCCCCCTTGCAGATTTCATCCTCAGAAACAAATCGCACGTGTGCAAGGTCACAGGACAGAACGGACCCCACCCTCCACCTCTGCATGGGCTCAGCGGGCCACGCCCCACAGCTTCACCACCATCCTTACCCCTCACCCTCATTTCAGAGACGGAGACTGGGACCGGCCTTCACGGCATGCCTCCCCGGTGCCGCGTACAGAGTGTGTCCCAGCAGACCTTGGGGAGTCGTCATCCCAGTTCACAGCAGGGAAGACCCAGGCTCAGAGAGAGGCAAGGAACTGGCTCTGGGGCACATCCCAGAGCTGTCTGGTGACAAAGCCAGCGAGGACTCCTAACCCTAAGTCAGTACAATGTCCCGTGCCTGTGTGAGGAAGGGCAGAGGCGCTCAGACCACTGCACCCCGCCACACACAGTGGCCGCGGGGCCCCCGTGAGCCGCTGAAACCAGGCTGCTCGCCCTGAGCCTGTGAGTCAGCGCTCGGAGTGGGCGGCAGCCCCGGTGTGGCCCGGTCTCTGCCAAGTTCTGCTGTGGCCGCCAGGCTGGCCGCGTGGGCAGGGCGGCCTGTTCCTTCCCGGGGCCAGGAGGTGATTAATGACCGTGCGGTGAGGACGAGCAGGTAGGGCCAGGTGCAGACACTGCAGCCTGGCTAGCTCCTCTGTTTGGCTCATTTCTCGGCAGCTGTCTTCACCCCACTCGGGAGAACCGGCTTTCCTGCCTCGCCCCAGCCTCCTGCCCTCCCGGCTCCGCAAACACCACCTTTGCCCTGGCCCTCCGCCTGGCTCTCCTGCTCCCATTCCTGCCCTTTGGAGCCAGCTGCCCCTGCCTGCTCCTGAGCCTGGCAGTGAAGACCTGATGCCAAGCCCAGCTTCACCTGTCTCCTGACACAAGCCCACTCCTCTGGCCAGACTCCCCCCCCACCGCCCCCCACCGCTCCTGTCCCCGAAATGTGCCCCGGTGCTCTGCCTCTGAGCGCTTGTCTGTGATCCCCACCACGTCTGCCCTCCTCACCCCACTTCTCCTCCTAGGCTGAGACGGCAGGTCAGGAGTTACCGGAACCTGATTATAACCCTGACTTTGCCAATGTAACAAGCTGTGACACATCGGGCGAGTTCCCGAACCTCTCTCAGCTTCGGTTTCTGCATGTGTAGAATGTCATTCAGTTCAACGCTTATTTACTGAAATCCTCTGTCCTCAGCATCTGGGAACTTGGCAGTGGGGAAAGCACAGTTTTCGCTGCCTATCCTTTTGCGGGCTTCCCTGGTAGCTCAGACAATGAAGAATCTGCCCACCGCGCGGGAGACCCAGGCTCGATCCCTCGGTCAGGAATACCCGCTGGAGGAGGGCATGACAACCCACTCTGGTGTTCTTGCCTGGAGAACCTCATGGACAGAGGAGCCTGGTGGGTTACAGTCCATGATGTCGCAAAGAGTCGGACACAATGAGCAACTAACACACACACACATCCTGTGGACCTTTAAAATGCTGTATTATAGGCAAAGTTTGGCTAATTAAAAATTTTAAGGAACTTTGGTGATGGTCCAGTCGCTGAAACTCTGTGCTCCCAACGCGGGGCCCTCCGATCTGATCCTGATCAGGGAACTAGATCCCACAGGCCGCAACAAAGACGGCAGAGCCTGTGTGCCGCAATTAAGACCTGGCGCAGCCAAATAAACAGATATTTCTCTAAAAACACTTTTTAAGATTTTCGGTAATTGTTTTTTGTAGCTATTTTTATTGACGTATAGCTGATTTGCAGTGTATGTTAGTTTTAGGTGTACAGGAAAGTGACTCAATATATGAATATGTGTATATTCTTTTTCAGCTTCTTTTCCCATAAAGGTTATTACGAAATATTGAGTACAGCTCCCTGTTGTTTATCTATTTCATAGCAGTGTGTCTATGTGATTCCCAATAAAAGTTTTATTAAAATAGTAATTACTTGGAGAAGGAAATGGCAACCCACTCCAGTATTCTTGCCGAGGCAACCCCATGGACAGAGGAGCCTGGAGGGCTGCGGTCCACGGGGTCACGGAGAGTCAGACACGAGCTAATGACTAAGCAACGACAGCATTTGGTACATATACAGTGTGAGGACACGTAAAATTCCCTCAGGAAGCGACCCGCCTCGACTGTTACATCCTGAAGTTGATTAAATTTAGGCATTTATTTTTATGGCATCAAAATATGGGGGATGTTTAAAAGTCTCTTACTTGTTCTCCTTTCCCGGAAGGAATCTCCTGAAGAAGACAAGGACATGGAAGAGAATGCTGCTCTCAAAATCCAGGCAGCCTTCCGGGGCCACTTGGCCAGAGAGGAGGTAAAGAGGATGAAATCGAGGGAGCTTGGAGAGGAGAAAGCAGAGGAGAACGAGTGAGGAGACTGGCTTTACCCCACGGAAATCAAGAAAAGAATCCGAATCCATCAACCTTGTTGTGATTGTCTTTTTTTCTTAGTAAATGAGATTTGATGTAGTGAAATAACATTTCTTGCTGTTGTGAAAAATCTGTTGTAAGCATTTGCTTAATAAACATGCCATTGAACACAGAAAAAATAATAATAATAATTACTAACGAAACCAGTAGAATTTCCCAAGTTCTACTGAATTTGTGAATTCTAGTGAAATTCACAAAGAAAGGCAATGCCAAAGAATGCTCAAACTACCACACAATTGCACTCACCTCACACACTAGTAAAGTAATGCTTAAAATTCTCCAAGCCAGGCTTCAGCAACACATGAATCGTGAACTTCCAGATATTCAAGCTGGTTTTAGAAAAGGCAGAAGAACCAGATATCAAATTGCCAACATCCAATGGATCATTGAAAAGGCAAGAGAGTTCCAGAAAAACGTCTATTTCTGCTTTATTGACTATGCCAAAGCCTTTGACTGTGTGGATCACAATAAACTGTGGAAAATTCTGAAAGAGATGGAAATACCAGACCACCTGACCTACTTCTTGAGAAACCTATATGCAGGTCAGGAGGCAAGTTAGTACTGGACATGGAACAACAGACTGGTTCCAAATAGGAAAAGGAGTACGTCAAGGCTGTATATTGTCACCCTGCTTATTTAACTTATATGCAGAGTACATCATGAGAAACACTGGGCTAGAGGAAGCACAAGCTGGAGTCAAGATTTCAGGGAGAAATATCAATAACCTCAGATATGCAGATGACACCACCCTTATGGCAGAAAGTGAAGAAGAACTAAAGAGCCTCTTGATGAAAGTGAAAGAGGAGAGTGAAAAAGTTGGGTTAAAACTCAACATTCAGAAAACTAAGATCATGGCATCTGTTCCCATCACTTCATGGCAAATACATGGGGAAACAGTAGCTGACTTTATTTTTCTGGGTTCTAAAATCACTGCAGATGGTGATTGCAACAATGAAATTGAAAGACACCTACTCCTTGGAAGGAAAGTTATGACCAACCTAGACAGCATATTAAAAAGCAGAGACATTACTTTGCCAACAAAGGTCTGTCTAGTCAAGGCTATGGTTTTTCCAGTGGTCATGTATGGATGTGAGAGTTGGACTATAAAGAAAGCTGAGCACTGAAGAATTGATGCTTTTGAACTGTGGTGTTGGAGAAGACTCTTGAGAGTCCCTTGGACTGCAAGGAGATCCAACCAGTCCATCCTAAAGGAGATCAGTCCTGGGTGTTCATTGGAAGGACTGATGCTGACGCTGAAACTCTAATACTTTGGCCACCTGATGCGAAGAGCTGACTCACTGGAAAAGACCCTGGTGCTGGGAAAGATTGAAGAGGGAGGAGAAGGGGACGACAGAGGATGAGTTGGCTGGATGGCATCACAGACTTGATGGACACGGGTTTGAGTAGACTCCGGGAGTTGGTGACAGACAGGGAAGCCTGGAGTGCTGCGGTTCATGGGGTCACAAAGAGTCGGACACGACTGAGGGACTGAACTGATCTGAATGAAACCAGCCTTAGAAAAGGGGAAGATCTCTCACTCCAAGGGCTGCTCTGAGGATGAAGGTGGATGACACGTGTCAGGTTCCAGGCCTAGTGTCCAGAAAAGAGGAAGTGCTCACCAAATCGCAGCTTCATCCAAAGTGCTGCGCTCTCAGCTCCTCTCCCAGGCCTTCTTCAGTTAAACCTGACCCCCACCTCCTCCAGGGTCTCATGACCCCTTTGTTTGTCCTAGTTCATCCATCCATCCATCCCACCCACCCATCCATCCATCCATCCATCTCCCCATCCATCCGCCATCAGCCCCCACAGAGCCATCCGCTCGTCAGTCATTTACTGCGTACCCACAGTGTGCTGTGTTCTCTGCCAGGAGGGTAGGACATGATAACAATGCAGCCCTCGTCCTTCCCCTCCTGGGGACAACCGTCGGGTGGGGGAGAGAGGCCATCAAAAAGTACCTACTACGTGGCGTTCCAGCTGCCAGACGGTGTGCAGGGCGAACGTGCCCCACAGAGCCCACGGCGGTGTCACGTGACTTGCAGAAAAGTCACGTGAAGGGTGGGAGGTAAGGTCAGTGGAGAGAGCGTGATGGAACGTTGAGCTTGAAGTTGAGAGCAGGGCAGTCCTGGAGAGGTGACCGAGGACCTCGTAGTCACGTGAGGATCTTGAACTCTGTCCCGAGAAGCAGGCTTGGAGGGTGTCAAGCTCGGAAGGGCAGGTTAAGGTTCTGGTTCGGAGCCCTAAGTCCGGCCGCAGCCTGGACAATGGGCTGGAGGGGGTGGGAGTCGGGGATAGGCGTTGATGGTGCCGGGGGGCCTCTGGAGGGCTGGAGCAGAGACGCCCCAGGCAGGAGAGGGTGCTGGGAGCCGGGGCGGGGCAGGGGCAGCAGGGTCAAGAACAGGATGAGCTCAGAAGATTCCCCCAGCTCTCTTTGTTTTTAGTTTATAAATTTTTTAAATTTTATTTTTTTGGCTACACTGGGTCTTCACTGCTGCACGTGGGCTTTCCCTAGTTGCAGGGAGCGCGGGCTGGCCTCTGGTTGAGGAGCTCGGGCTTCCCCTTGTTGCAGAGCAGGGGCTCTAGATGCTTGGGCTTCAGTAGTTGTGGCGCATGGGTTTAGTTGCCCCAAGGCACGTGGGATCTTCCTGGGCCAGGGATCGATCCCCAGCGCCCTGTGTCGGCAGATGGATTCTTAACCACTGAACCATCAGAGACGTACTGCCCCCCCGACCCCCGCCCACTGACCCCAACTCTTTTCCGTGAAGTTTTTCACCCTGCTGGAAAGTTGGAAGAACCGTTGGCAACCACAGCCCCCGCTTGGACTCAACAATCATGACCATGTTCCCCCCTTTTGCCTTCCTTCAGTAGACAGATAGCGAGACAGGTCGATTTCTTTTCTCTGAACCACTTGGCAGTACGTCACGAGTCCTTCATCTGAATCTCCTGGCTCTACGTCATCTTCCCCCTGAACCACAAGACCAGTATCACACCGGAGAATCAACAGTTTGGCATCTGCTGTCCAGTCTGAGTTCAGATTTCCCCAGTTATTCCAGGAATGTCTATCGGAGTTGGGTTTTATTTGTTTTGAAATCCAGGGACCTGTCGGAAAGTTTTCGGGATTGCATCTGGCTGCATCTCTTTGGCTTTTAAGGAAGCTTCAGGAGGTGGAATGTGCAGGGCTGGGTGAGTCACTAGATGTCGACGTTAGGGGGCAGGGCAGGGAGGAGTCAGGGGCTCTGGCTTGGGCGGCCCGCGTGAGATTCCGGGATGAGGAATTCTAAAATGGGGACAGATGTCCACAGAGGAGCATCTGGCAGGCAGGGGGACTTGCAGGGGTGACCTTGAGGGTCGCGGTGGGACGCAGATTGGAGGCTGCCATAATAAGTGACCACAAACTGGGAGCCTTAAAGCAACCGAGCTTTATTCTGTCACGGTTCAGGAGACCGGAAATCTGAAGTCAAGGTGTCAGCACGGCTGAGCTCCCCCGCGGGCCCAGGGAAGGATCCTTCTTGCATCTTCCAGCCTTTGGTGCTTTCCGGTGACCCTGGGTGAAGGAGTCTTTTGGGCCTAGAAAAGAGAACAACAGTCTCAAAGGCCCCTTGCTGAATCATCTAACTTCGGAGAAAACAAAGCATAACTTTAGTTCCACCCTGAAGACTTATCACCCCCTGCCCAACTACAAATGTCATCTCAACAAAAGAATACTCAAAATATCCCGCCTGATTGACGTTTCCCTTATCGCTTCCACAAACCTCCCTATAAGTATGAAGCCTCCCTGATCCCTCTCGGCGCTCAGCCTGGTCATTAGGCCGACTGTCGCCCCTCCTTGCCTGAATAAAGGTAACCTACTTCTGCTGAGGTCGTCTTTCCTTTTCTGCCTCACTGGAACTGTACCTTGCACTGGGGGTCCCTTGCCTCACAGCTGCACATGGTCTCTGCCCCCTTCTGGCACAAGACCGTCTCCTCTGGGTGTTTTCACATGGTCCTCCTATAAGAACACTGGACTTGGAGCCCACCCTATTCCAGTGTGGCCCCATCTTAACTAATTACATCTGCAGAGACCCTGTTTCCAAATGAGCTCACATTCCGAGGTTCCAGGTGGACCTGAATCTCAGGGGGGACACGATTCAACCCATTCCAGGGACCATCACTGCCTAGTCAGGAGAGGATGAGATGCCCCTGGGGATACAGATGGAGAGGCAGGCTCTGGGTGAAGCCCCATGTGATCCCCATGGTTAAGGGGGTCTCCCTAGGGTGAGGAGCCGGAAAAAGGAGCCCAGGGGTTGGCCACAGCGGGGAAAGGGGGTGGGTATGGGGTGGGCAAGGCTGAGCGCTCCAGGTACCGAGTAAGACCCGCACCAAGCTGGGGGCTCTGGGTTCTGGAAAGAGAGCGGTTTCAGGGGAAAACCTGGACGCCCCGGGGTTTTGTTTTTAACTTTCACATGCTGGCCTTGGAGCCTTCTTTGAGGCCAGCAGGGGAAGTGGCTCTGTTTATGCATTGCTCTCTTGCCTGGAAAACCCCATGGATGGAGAAGCCTGGTAGGCTACAGTCCACGGGGTCACAGATTCAGACACAACAGGCGACTTCACTTTCTTTTCTTTCTTTCTTTCTTCTGATGCTGTCAGTTCTCCTCGTGGACGGGAAGCCCCCCCACACCTGCGTTTGTTCACTGTGACGCGCCCAGCCCCCAGGACCCTGCTGGCTGTAACGGGCCCGGGGAGGGGTGTGGAAGGCATGAGAAGTGAGCAGGCGACTGGGGCCGGCCTCCTGGCTACGGCTGCACGTTTGAGGTCCTCAGTGCCGGAGAAGGGGCTCCCGGCTGCGGTTCGCCCCAGTGATCATCACCTTCCTGCTCCATCCCCAGGACGGGGCGGGGGGCACAGACGGGGCCCCCAGGAAGGAGGCCTGCCCTGCCCCTGCCCCTGCCCCCGGCCCCTGAGTGCGGGAGGAAGGAGGAAGCCTGCTTAGTAACCACCGCAGTCGCACGGGGGCAGGGAGAGTGCAGCCAGGGGACCCCTGCGCGTAGGAGGCAGCCGGCGACGCCACGAGGGGGGCGCTGACCGCTCGTCCACCGCTTTCCTCTGGGGAGTGTGGTCTCTGCGTCTGCTCAGCAAGCCCCCAGGCCCCCGAGGGCTCCCTTTGACTCGCCCATAGCAGGGTCTGAAGGTCCCAGGCTGGGCCTCCAGGGCGTCCGGCCTCCTGTCTCTGCACCCCTGGCCCCATGGCCTTCAGCGCCATCCCCAAGCACCCCCCACCCTTGCCCGGAAGCTCAGGAGACCAGATGTCCGTCGTTGACTTCAGACCCCTTCCCCTGAGCCGGCCCCTCGTCCTCCCTGCTGTGGACTCGCTCATGTCTCCTGCGGGGAGGGGCGGATTCCGGAGAACCACGGCGGGACTGCCCTCCTCGTCTTACACCGCAGACAAGCCGGCCGAGCACAGAGAGGCAGAGGCATCTACCCACGGTCACACAGCAAGTGAGGAAGCCAGGATCCGGATCCAGACCTCCGTGCCGTGCTCTGGCCCAGAGACACGGCGCCTCACAGAGCCTGAGGCTTGGGCTGACTGTTGCCACTTGGCACCATCGCGTGGGCTGGAGTGTCACGGGCTGACGGCCGATCTCAAGGGGACCGTGGAAGCCGTCTTGTCCCGGTCTGTGCACCCATTCCGGGCTCCCTGGCTGTCATCTCGGGTCTGGGCTCAGCCTGGGGCCTGTGCTCTGGGCTCCGTGCGCCTGAGCAGAGACAGGCCAAGGGCCGGGGCACTGGGGGGTCTGAAGGCCAGGTGCTTCCAGACCTCCGTGTGGCCGCCAGGGTCCTTTTATTTGCCCAGCAGGCGTCCTCAGGGCCCCGCGCGCTGGCCCTGCCCGCAAGCCTGCCCTTGTCTTCTCCACTTCCCGCCCCAGGCAGGCTTAGCTCAGCCCTGAATCCAGAGAAGTCAGCCCCCAGCTCAGCCTGGCTGGCCGCACCGCAGCGGTGAGGTTTGCTGGTCTGGTTGGGTTTGTTTTCTTGTTTTTATTAGGGGTCCTCATCCTTGTTCTCATGAGATACCACAGCCTGTCATCTCCAGGCAGGTTGCTGCTTGGCCAGTGGGCGGGAGCCCGAGGCTCCGTTCCCACGCCCCCCTGAGCCCCGGGGCACAGCTGTGGGGTGGGGGGAAGCCTGCAGGCGTGGGGAGGGGCGGGGCCTGCTCCTCCCAGCAGCCTGGCTCGGGGGTCCCCTCACTGTCCCGAGGTGGGCAGGAGAGGGGGCCAGAGAAGGGGTGGGAGGGAGGAACCCGCTTCTCCGGGAATTCTGGCAAAGCTGAGCCTGCCCCCCCCGTTTCTTTGAGAAAAAGGGGTGAAGTGTTTGTAGACACCCGCCTTCGTGAAGGCTCTGCTCCCAGGCTTTGCTCTGCTGCTCCCTCTGCCTGGACCTTCCTCCCCGACTCTCCACAAATGACTAACTCTTACTCATCCTTTCTGTCCCACCTTCCATGCTGCTTCTTCCAGGAAGACCGCCTTGCTTTTCCCGGGCCAAGGGTGGTGCTTCCCCCCCAGGCTCCCTTCCTCTGCACTCCTTCTGCTCCCACAGAAATAAGTTTCCTTGAGGTCTGAGGCCGCGTCCTCTCCCCCGCTGTGTCCTCGACACCTGGCCCCACAGAACGTCATGGGCTTGCAGTGGTTGAGGCAGGAGGTGGCCCAGTGACCTCACCCCTCCCTCCTCGCTCAGCACCAGGTTCATGGCCCCACTGCCTGAGGCTCTGGCCTCCCCCTCCCCACTGGGACCACGGCCAGGAGCTGCCCCGAGACCTCGAGAGGCGAGAGGGGCTACTTGGCAGGGTGACCTCCTGGAAGAGGTGACTCCTCGGCGTGAGAACTCAGTGACGGGGAGACATCAGCCATGAGAGAGGCGAAGCCAGGGTGTTCTGGGAAGAGAGAAACAGCCAGTGCAAAGGCCCAGAGGTGGGAACCAGCCTGGCAGGTTCGAGGACCACAGGGGTGGCCAGCTGCTGGGCGAGCTGTGGATTCCAGCCCAAGTGTGTCAGAAGACGGGGAGGAACCAGCCCTGACTCAGCCTGTGTCACGGTGGGCGGGCTTTCTGGAGCCAGGGTGCCTGTGGAGCTGGGGGACAGGGCTCGAGGCGGATTCACGGTGGTCTCCACCCCGTCAGCCGTCCCTGTCCTGCAGACACTGGCCATCGCTGGAAGATACTCCCAGGAGGCACAGCAAGGAGGAAAGCATCCGTGTGTGTGTGTGTGTGTGTGTGTGTGTGTGTGTGTGTGTGTGTGTGTGTGTGGTGGGGATGGGGGTAGGCAGGATCACAGCTTCTGGCCCCCAGAGGCAATATCAGTATTGCGTGGTGAGAAATCGGTCAGGGGCGAGAGAAAACCAGTTTTTCTGCCACCCACAGGGATAGATCCCCGGGTGCAAAGAGCTTCCAGCCTTCGGGCAAAGGTGGAGTGTCTTCTATCTTAAGATATTTACATAGAGGTCAAAGTTACATTGTCAACAGGTGTTAAATTGTTTGATGGAAAGGACCCCTCTTCTCCTCTCTTGTTGGCAGTGACTGTCTCGGGACTGGCCATGTGACTGGTGCTGACATCCCACTCCGGTCCCTGGGGGTCTGATGAGGCGTGCCCACCTGGACCAGGCGCTTGACATTCCCCAGCATCACTTATCCCTGTGTGATCAGCCTGAACCTCAGGCAGGAATGTACAGAAAACAAGCTCGACACCGGACTCCACATCCTGGGCCCTCTGCAAAAGCTGTCCATCCGAAATAGCTCAGTGATATAAGAGAACAGAGAGGAAAGTCTTAATACACTCACGCGGACACCCAGGTCCCGCCGCCCACTGGAGGACTAAAACGCGCCAGGACCGATCACACCTCCCAGCACTCCCTGCTCCCAGCTTCCCACCACGCCGCCCACCGGGAACCAGGGCTTCACCTTTCTCTCCATCTTCCTGTGCTTCTCCTGCCTTGTCCCTGCTGCTCCGTGGTCTTACCCCCACAGGGGATGGTAAGAGGGAGTGTTCATTAAATTGATGCTAGTCTCCTGTAACAAACTGGACAGCTTCTTCCTTAAAATGGTTTTATTTTTATTTTTCACTGCGCTGGGTCTTCGTCGCTGCAAAGGCTTTCTCTAGTTGCGGCAAGTGGGAACTACTCTCTAGTTGAGGTGCGCGGGCTTATTTGCTCTGCAGGATCTGGGATCTTCCCGGACCAGGGCTGGAATTGTCCAGTCCCCTGCATTGGCAGGTGGATCCTTGACCACTGAGCCACCAAGGAACAGCCCCCCCCCCCCCCAACCACCACCACCTAACTGGACAGCTTGAGACAACAGAAATGTATTCTCTCCTATTCTGAGGGCCCTAGACTTTTTGACCAAGTGTTTCCATCACCAGAAATCCGAAATGAAGGTGTGAGCAGGGTTGGTTCCTTTGCGAGGCTCCGAGAAAGATTTCCTTCCGTGCTGCTCCCGCAGCTTCCTATGGTGGCCAAAACTCCTCGGCATTCCTGGGCCTGAGGGCTTCCTTGGCGGCTCAGATGGTAAAGAATCCGCCTGCCAATGCAGGAGTCACGAGAGATCCCTAGGTGGGGAAGATCCCCTGCAAGAGGAAATGGCAACCCATTCCAGCATTCTTGCCTGGAGAATCCCGCAGACAGAGGAGCCTGGTGGGCTACAGTCCATGGGGTTGTAAAAAGTTGGACACAGCTGAGTGATGCACGCATGCACATTTTTGGGCCACGGCCACATCCCTATGCCCTCTGCCTCCATCCTCACACACCTTCTCCCTGTGGGTCTGTGTCCTCTCCTCCTTTTATGAGGACACATTCACTCTATGTGGGGCCCACCCTAAATCCTGGACGGTCTCATCGTGACATCCATAACTGGATTACATCTGCCAGGTCAGAGTTTCACGGGGACCAGGGGTGGGACATGGATATTTCTACCCTCCGCCGCATAGAGGAAGGTACTCAAAGTGTACTTAGGGATGGAGGTGCTGATGCAAAAGTCTAGCGGCTGCTCCTGGCATGGCCTCTCCTTTGGGGTGAGACTACATCTTACTCCTCGGGGTCCCCCACTGCCCAGTGGGATGGAGGAGATGAGGTCTGGTCGGGGCTTCCGGCAGCTCACTCAGGTGCCTGAGCAGGTCTGTTCAGACAGGCCTAGTGTGGACTCGGGGGGCAGCCAGGTCTCACCACCTCCCCGTGGCTGCCACAGCACCGAGCTCTCGCCCACCATCCTCCCCCATCAGACCAGCTCTGGGCAGCGCTGCCACTGGTCTCAGCTCTCCCTGCTCCCCGTCCTTCCCCGTGGGGCATGTCTCACCATGTGATTGAAGAAATGACAGGTAATCCCTTCCTTAAGTCTTATCTCCTCCCCAGGATCCTGCCTGTCCTGTTCCTTCCTTCCTTGCTCGCAGGCCCTCGAGAGAGATCCGTGAGCGCTGAATGAAGGAGGTTGGGCGTGGGTGATCCGGGCCCTTCCAGCCCGGTCTGAGGAGCCTGCAGAGTGGGCTGGGTCACGGTGCAGCACTTGGCCGGTCCAGCGGGAAGGAACTGCTCCCCGCGGGCTCCCAGGGGCCTTTCCACGGGCTGTGGTCAGCCTGCAGGTGGGACTGCTCACCCGCTTCATGCTGGGGCTCGAGGCAGAGCGACAGGCAGGCGGACAGAGTTCCGCCAGGCCCTGCCTGCTGGCTCAGCGCACCCCAGCCTCCCCCACGCCTCCCCCTCCGTCCTCCCCACGCACAGGACCTGCTGCAACTTCCATGCTATGAAGCCGGATAAAGAGAAACCGCACGTCCCCATCCTGCCCGGGTGGAAGCCCAGACCAGCTGGTGCTGTGACTTATGAGGCCAGGTCCAGGGCTGGGCGGTTCCCAAAAGCCTGGCTCTGGGAGTCAGCTCTCGGAAATCCCTTGGGGCAGCACCTCAGGGCGCAGCGTGGGCGGTTCTGTGCTCCAGGCGCCCTGCTCCTCCCTGCTACCTGGAACCTTCCTGCATTCACAGGCTTTGCTGTGGCCTTGGGGCAGGGGAGATGTTACTTGGGGCTAAATATTTTGATCCAGATTAAAAAAAAAAAATCCCCACCCCCAGTGCTCAAGAAATGGGCCTCATTTCTCTTTCTTTGTCCCGAACCATAGCCAGCGGGCTCCGAGAACTCTGGGCAGCAGGGGACAGCGGTGGTGTCCCCTGTCAGCCCCTGCCAAGTTGCGGGCCACCCCTGCCATCACCATCTCATCATCCCGGCCAGGGACAGGCGCGGTCAGAGGGGCCGGCTGGGCAGCGGGCAGCGGTGGAGTCAGGCAGGGCCGGGTGAGGAGGGCAGGAGGGGGCCAGGGCCCCGTGGGTGTCGAGCAGGCGGTCCAGGCTCCGTTCACGGGAAGCGAGTCTGCCTCGTACGTCGGACTCAACCTACTACTGTGAGCTACACTTGCATGTCCTCCAGAGAAGTGGCCTGCAATAAGCATCGGATGTGAAGATCAGTGCGGCACAAGAAAATCACAGGTGCCTCGTCCAATCTTGTCCAGTCCTTTGAGACCCCATGGACTGTAACCCACCAGGCTCCTCTGTCCACGGAATTCTCCAGGCAAGAATACTGGAGTGGGTCACCATTCCCTTCTCCAGGGGATCTTCCCTACCCAGGGAATGAACCCATGTCCCCCAAATTGCAGGCAGACTCTTTACCATCTGAGCCACCAGGGAAGCCCTAAACACGGTATAAACACACACAATTAGACAAAACTAAAAGCCAGGATAAACATATCTGCCTCCAGCCACAAAGAAAGGCAAATGGTCATTAACACCTTATAGCTCCACCAATAAGGTAGAAAGAAATGACTCCAGATATTCTTCAGGTGTGGTAGTAAGGATATAATTAAAAGTGGGGACGTAACTTAAAAATGAGAATCTCGGGTATTTCCGGATTCTGGGCTTTTTTTCTTCTTTTTGTGGCTGCGTGGCTCGGGGGATTTTATTTCCTTGACCAGAAACCAAACTAGGGCCCTCAGCAGTGAAAGTACAGAGTCCTAACCACAGGACCGCCAGGGAAATTCCTCCAGATACATTTTAAAAAAATTTTATTGTCTTTATTTGGGGAGGGAGGGGAGAGAATAACATTACATATTTATTGTCGTTCGTCATTCAGTCGCTCAGTCGTGTCCGACTCTTTGCGACCCTATGGACTACAGCAATCCAGGCTTCCCTGTCCTTCACGATCTCCCAGAGTTTGCTCAAACTCATGTCCATTGAGTTGGTGATGCCATCCAACCGTCTCATCATCTGTCGCCCCCTTCTCCTCCTGCCTTCAATCTTTCCCAGCATCAGCGTCTTTTCCAATGAGTCGGCTCTTTGCATCAGGTGGCCGAATTATTAGAGATTCAGCTTCAGTATCAGTCTTCCCGATGAATATTCAATACTGATCTCCTTTAGGATGGACTAGTTGGATCTCCTTGCAGTCCGAGGGACTCTCAAGAGTCTTCTTCAATACCACAGTTGGAAAGCATCAACTCTTTGGCACTCAGCTTTCTTTATAGTCCGACTCTCACATCCATACATGACTACTGGGGAAACCATAGCTTTGACTATATGGGCCTTTCTCAGCAAAGTAATGTCTCTCTCTCTCTCTCTCTTTTTTTTTTTTTTATAATATTCTGTCTATGTTTGTCATAACTTTTCTTCCAAAGAGTAAGCATCTTTTAATTTCATGGTTGCATTCACCATCTGCAGTGATTTTGGAGTTCAAGAAAAAGTCTGTTGCTGTTTCCATTGTTTCCCCATCTATTTGCCATGAAGTGATGGGACCGGATACCATGATCTTAGTTTTCTGAATGTTGAGTTTTAAGCCAACTTTTTCACTCTCCTCTTTCACTTTCATCAAGAGGCTTTCATTCCTCTTTACTTTCTGCCATAAAGGTGGTGTCATCTCCATATCTGAGGTTATTGATATTTCCCCCAGCAATCTTGATTCCAGCTTGTGCTTCCTCCAGCCCAGCGTTTCTCATGATGTACTCTGCATATAAGTTAAATAAGCAGGGTGACAATATATAGCCTTGATCTACTCCTTTCCCAATTTGGAACCAGTCTGTTGTTTCATGTCCGGTTCTGACTCTTGCTTCTTGAACTGCATACAGGTGTCTCAGGAGGCAGGTAAGGTGGTCTGGTATTCCCATCTTTCGAAAAAATTTCCACAGTTTGTTGTGATCCACACAACATAGCATAGCATAGCATAGCTTTAGCATAGTCAGTGAAGCAGAAGTAGATGCTTTTTCTGGAATTCACTTGCTTTTTCGATGATCCAACGGATGTTGGCAATTTGATCTCTGGTTCTTCTGCCTTTTCTAAATCCAGCTTGAACATCTGGAAGTTCTCTGTTCACGTACTGTTGAAGCCTACCTTGAAGGATACATAACATTATTAGTTGCTAAAATCATTTTTAAAACAATGTTCTCAATGGGGTAAAAGGTATGTTGTGATCCTTGAGCTGGCCCTGGCCGTTCCAGCTTAGACTAGTCAATGTTCAGAGTTTGTAAATGGAAATGTGATAAGCAGGAAGTTAACCCTGCAGGTGGGGAGATGGCCGGTGGATCTACATCACAGATGGCCAAGGACGCCGCTGAGGCCCGTTGTCACGGGCAGAACTGTGTCCCTCCCCAAATCATGGGCCGGAGTCCTGACCCGCCGCACCCCAGATGTGACTGAATCTGGAGATGGGGACAGTCAAGAGTTGATTAAGGTAAAATGTGGTCACTGGGGTGGGTCCTAATCCCACAGGCCTAGTGTCCTTATAAGGAGAGAAGGTTAGGGCACGACATACACGCAGAGGGATGGCCCTGTGTGGACACAGGCAGAAGACAGCCGTCTACACACCAAAGAGAGAGGTCTCCAGAGGGACCAGTCCTGCTCACACCAGCTCAGACTGCAGCCTCCAGGACTGGAAACAGTGGATGTCTGCTGTGGAAGCCTCCTGAGGCCGTGAAATGTTGTTACAGCAGCCCTAGTGAACTAAAATACATGCCAATCTCAAGCAAAACGTTTTTCAGTCTTCCCCTCCCCCCTTTTTTTTGCATGAAATACCAAGCCCCTGATTCCTAATTAACCTGGTGAAGATGGACACCAGGCAGTCCAAGGCAAAGATCCAAAATGCACATAAGAGCTCTTAGCTTGATACATGGGCGCATCAGTTGGTCAATGCTGATTGCACGTCTGTCCACCTCTTTCTGGCTTCTCCCCCATGGAAGCTTATTGACCTCCCCATGTAACGGTAGGGGTCAGGGGAGCAGAAGGGCAGAGAGGAGCTCTGGGCCACGGGGCGACCTCAACGCTGCATCTCAGTGTGGAGGATCCAACCGATGTGAGCTCGTCTCAAGAGCCATTCCTGGCCACAGCACATGCGATTTTCAAACCAGATGCAGTTTTTCACTTACTCATCTGTTTCTCTGCCTGGACACTCAGCCTGCCGAGCTGATTTATTGATGTATTTCCAGCGCCTGGCCTGGTGCCTGGCGTAAAGTGGCTCAACGTGATCACGTCTATTGAATAAATGAACGGAATGGGTAAAAATGGCAATGTCTCACAGTTGTCAAAGTTAGAGTGATTTTAAGGAGGTGTCGGGGAGAAAGAAAAAGCTTTCCCAACTGCAATATCATTCACTCATTCAAGGAAGGAGCTCAGACAACACACCCGTTTCTTGCTCTGCCTCCCGGGGCCATGGGGGCGGGTGCTGGTTGGCACAGCCTCTCGTTGTTACCCTCATTCCTAAGTCAGCACTCACGGTGTCCAAATTCCCAACAGATACTCATCTTTGAGACTTGGGAACGAGGTATTAGAATTCCCCAAACCCTAATTACCCTGTATTTCTCCAAGCACTGTAGTTATATGATTTCAATAATGATGGACCCTAATAAGCAGGTTCAGAGGTTTTCTGTAAAAAAAAAAAAAATCATGTACTTGTGGCTTTTGATTATCATAAACTAATAGATTTTGATGATACTGCATATTTTAATAGTGTGTGGAAAGGATCTCTATCTGATGCAGACACTGGATAACAGAAAACATAAAAAGAAGGGACTATTAGCAAATGACAAATGCCAATTAAAAATCGTTTTAACGTGGATGAACCTAGAGATTGTCATGCTAAGTGAAGTTAAGTCAGGGCAAGACAAATACCATATGATATCACTTATATGTGGGATTTAAAAAACATGATACAAAGGAACTTATTTACAAGACAGGAAGAGACTCACAGACTAAGAAAATAAATTTATGGTTACCAAAGGGGAAAGATGAGATGGATAAATTAGGAGTTTGAGATTAACGTATACACACTACTATATGTAAAATAGATAAACAACAAGGACCTACGTGTATGCCACAGGGGACTGTACTCAATATCTTGTAATAACCTATAATGGAAAAGTTTATATATATATATCACTTGGTTGTATACCAGAAACTAACACTACTTTGTAAATCAACTATTCTTCTATTTAAAAAATAAATGATCAAAAATTTAAAGATAATTCCACAAATATATGATACTTAGAAGATCAGTTGCTCTGTCTGACAGTCTTGAGCCTTTGTTTCATAACAAATATTCCAGTTGTAAAACTTCTTTCACTTGATGATGTTAGTCAGATATTAAGGAGTCCAAAGCATTCTTCAGGTTGAGCAAAAGGAGAGTACCAGTTGCTTTTTTTTATTCTGATAAGATATATAGAACATAAAAGTTACCACCTTAACCCTTTCTATGTGTATAACTTAGTGGCATAAATTATATTCACATTGTTGTACAACCATCCCCACCACCCATCTTCAGAGCATTTTCATCTTCCTGGACTGGAAACCTCCCCATTAAACACTCGCTCCCCATTCCCAAAGCCCTGTTCTGGGTCCCCACCACCCTACTTTGTGTCTTTATGGATTTAGCTCATCTAAAAGACGCTTGCTCCTTGGAAGAAAAGCTATGACCAACCTAGACAGCATATTAAAAAGCAGAGACATCACTTTGCCAACAAAGGTCCGTCTAGTCAAAGCTATGGTTTTCCCAGTAGTCATGTATGGATGTGAGAGTTAGACCATAAAGGAGGCTGAATACTGAAGAATCGATGCTTTTGAACTGTGGTGTTGGAGAAGACTCTTGAGAGTCCCGTGGACTACAAGGAGATCAAACCAGTCCATCATAAAGAAAATCAACCCTGGATATTCTTTGGAAGGACTGATGCTGAAGCTGAAGCTCCAATACTTTGGCCACCTCATGCGAAGAACTGACTCCTTGGAAAAGCCCCTGATTCTGGGAAAGACTGAAGGCGGGAGAAGGGGACGACAGAGGATGAGATGGTTGGATGACATCACTGACTCATTGGCCATGAGTTTGAGCAAGCTCCGGGAGATGGTGATGGACAGGGAAGCCTGGCGTGCTGCAGTCCATGGGGTTGAAGGGAGTCAGACATAACTGAGCGACTGAACTGATTGACTGACCGAGGAACCTCCTGTGTGTGGAATTTTTCCTTTTGTACAGGCATAGTTCACTTAGCATCATGTCCTCAAAGTTCATTCACAAAGTCACTTTTTCCCAGCTTTTTCTCTCTTGTAGTTGATTTCTAATCTCATAGTGTTG
Organism: Cervus canadensis; assembly: GCF_019320065.1. Classification (NCBI taxonomy): domain Eukaryota; kingdom Metazoa; phylum Chordata; class Mammalia; order Artiodactyla; family Cervidae; genus Cervus; species Cervus canadensis. The sequence goes on along the minus strand of NC_057414.1, from coordinate 47,469,089 downwards.
TGGTCAGAAAAGATGCTTGATATGATTTCAGTTTTCTTAAATTTGCCAAGGCTTGCTTTGCGGCCTCCATTGTGATCTGTCCTGGAGCATATTCCATGCACACTTGAAAAGAATGTGCATTCTGCTGTTTGGAGGTAGAACACTATCGATATCACTCAAGTCCATCTGGCCTAATGTGTCATTTAAGTCATCTGGCCATATTGATTTTCTCTCTGGATGTTCAGTTCATTGATCTAACTGGGATGTGAAAGTACCCCACTATTCTTGTGTTACTGTTGATTTCTCTTTTTATATCTGTTAACATTTGCCTTATATATTTAGGTGCTCATTATTCTTTTTCTTGGATTTATCCCTTGATTATTATGTGGTGTCCTTCTTTGTCTTTTGTAACAGCCTTTATTTTAAAGCCTATTTTGTCTGATCTGAGTATTGCTACTCCAGCACTCTTTTGATGTCAGTTGTCATGGAATATCTGTTTCCATCTCCATGAGGCCACTTTTTTAGTGGCGAAATTTCATCTGCCTCACAAAACCATAGCTTACAGTGAATATTCAAACAGTGAGATGTGGGCACAAGGTATTATGGGGTGGGACTCAAATCACAGAACACTGAGATCCCTGAGAAAGCTTAACAGCCTTACACAGAATCACACGTTAAAATCACCAATTTAAGGACTTGTTCATTTATTCCTTAGAACACCACTCATAGCAGGTGTGTGAAGTATCCTGTGTGTATAAACTCAATCATATTTACTTTATTCATGAGAATGACTCACCCTGGCAGAGACAGGGCCCTGGGCAGGCGCTTACAAATGTGCCACAGCCATAAGCCAGACTGGTTCCGTGGTGGCTGATTCTGGCCCCTGTGCTTCTGACCTGGTTCCCGAATGGCAACCTTATCCTTCAGCTCCACATGACAGCGCTTCCTGTCGTTGCTTTTTTTTTTTCCTGTGGAAAACAGAGTTCCATGCAGTTTATTTCTGCCTTGCAAACCCAAGAAATATGAAAGCATCATGGGAAAAAAAGTGCTGTATTAATTTATGGTAGCAATTCTTGAGATAAAATACGGCACTAGATAGTAGTTTTTATGACTCTGCAGTAAACGTTAACAGAGCCAACAATGGTTTTTTGTTTAATTCTCTTCCAAGTCTACAGACATAATTCTGCCTTCACCTGCATCACACTTTAATGTGGTTTTCACAAGGGACACACCTCCTTTTCTAAGAATCCCTGTCCCTGCCAGGATGCATGGCTGGTGAAAGAAGGATCCGGTAAACAGTCCAATTGGGAGTGGGCTGGACTGAAGTAGGCATCAGCCTGGATGCTCTCGACGGCGTCATTGTCGCCCCCTTCCTGCTTGACCACGGCAGCTGCCTGCTGCATGAGCGCTCTGATTTTCTCATGGCAAGCCTGGTGGCTCCCCCAGGCTTTCACCATGGCCATGATGATGTTCTCTGTGGCCGTGAAAGGCAGCTCCTACAGAACGCGCCACTCAGTTACAGTGGCGTATCCCACCAATCCTTCAGAAATGTTCTGCAGTGTATTTAATACAGTATCTGCAGTGAGAAGGACTTCCCTCCTAGCTCAGTTGTTAAAGAATCCACCTGCAATGCAGGAAACCCCAGTTTGATTCCTGGGTCGGGAAGATCTGCTGGAGAAGGGATAGGCTACCCACTCCAGTATTCTTGGACTCCCCTTGTGGCTCAGCTGGTAAAGAATTTGCCTGCAATGCGGAAGACCTGGGTTCAATCCCTGGGTTGGGAAGATCCCCTGGAGAAGAGACTGGCTACACACTCCAGTATTCTTGCCTGGAGAATCCCAGGGACAGAGGAGCCTGGTGGGTTGTAGTTCGTGTGGTCACAAAAAGCCGGACACAACTGAGCAACTTTCACTTTCTGCAGTGAGAAATGCCTCAGCCAAACAGATTCATCGGTTGGCACTGTCATCGAGTGTGGGTACAAACCACGGCACAGATGCTGTCTGCAGGGGGTCCATGACAAGGGTCATCCCGTGACGGGCCAGGCTGCGGCACTGCTCTGAGTGTGTAGGGGTTGCACTTGAGCCCATTTGCTGTTTTTCAAAGGGTTTCTCCAACTCCTTGAGGTTTGCCAGGAGTCATATGTCGGTACAAATCCTGTGCACCCATGCCCCCACGCGAGTCAGCACAGAGAGCACGTCACCATCTACTTTTCGCGTGTAGGTCTGCCCCGTGATGAGGAAAGCCCACTTGAATCCTGCCTTTTCTGTTGCTGTCTTGTCAAGCTGCTCTCCCTTTTGCTCATCTGCCTCGGAGAGCTGCAGGAAGCTGGCCTGGTTGCCAGTGGGGCCCTTCACGCCTCGGAAGTGCAGCTCATTCTGGACACGCTTCAGGTTCTGGAGATCCATGCCCAGATCCTGAATCCAGAGACTGCAACACTTCGCAACTGTGGTCAGCTGAGCAGGCTGGAAATGTGTGAAACCTAAGGTGGGAAGGTCAGCTCATTCCTTAGCAAAGTCGGCAAGCCGAGAGATCACCCTGACAAGCTTTGGCAAAAGCAGGTCAAATGCATTTCTAACAACAATCAGGTCTGTATTGTCTCCCACATAGCAGGAGGTGGCGCCAGGATGGGTAATGCCAGCAGCTTTGGGGCAGCAGTGGGCAAACGTGTGCACGTGAGTCATCACATCACGTCGTAACTACTTCTTCTCCTCAGCTCCCATCTTGAAGTCGGGGTTGTCCAGGTTAGATTTCACCTCCTGGATTTGTTCATCTGTGTTAGGCAAACCCAGTGTCTGCTCGGCCTCTGCCAGCCACAACCAGAGCAGCCTCCAGGTCTGGAATTTGTACCTGTTACTAAACAAGAAGCACATCTCTGGGCTGGCATAACAGGAGGCAAGCGGCAAGTGGTATCTGTCGTGCCCGCGGGCCGCCTCCTCCCGCCATGGTCGCCCCTCCGCTGCGCTTCTGAACTCTGCACCCCTCTGGAACTGCCTGCCCTTGCTTTTGACCGGATCAGTGAATTCATTCCAACCAGTAACCTCTTCATGTCCACTATTTCATTCTCCAAAGAGAATGCTTTTCCCTTTGTCTCCATGTATCGACTGGTTTTTCACACTATTTGGGATTGGCTAAAATGTAACTTTCCTGAGAAACTGTGGGAAGGAATTCCTGCCTGGAAAGCCATTGAGCAGTGTCTTCCCCCTGTGGCCTCAGGAAGCTGCCACAGCTTCCAGTCACTTGTTCTGAAGGTCAGGGAGCAGACAGGAAGAAGAACCACGAGACTTTCTCCCCACACTGTTCTCCTGGCTGAGAGGGAGAAGTGAAGTGAAAGTTGCTCAGTCGTGTCCGACTCTTTGCGACACCATGGACTGTGGCTCACCAGGCTCCTCTGTCCCTGGGATTCTCCAGGCAATAAGACTGGAGTGTGTAGTCATTCCATTCTCCAGGGGATCTTCCCAACCCAGGGATTAAACCCGGGTCTCCTGCATTGCTGGCAGATTCTTTACCATCTGAACCACTCGGGAAGCCCGATGACAGAGAGGGAAACCCCACAAATGCCTGCACTGTCGCTGATGTGGTGTTGAAGAGATTAGGGTCTAGTCACTCTCTTAGCCTTGCAGGGCAAAGGGCAATGAGATGTCAGAAGACTCAGCTGAATCCTGACTCTCTCCACGGTGGATGGGCATGGCGCGGATGAAAGGGACCACCTCAGGTGATGATTTTTGTCGTTGTTCAGCTGCTCAGTTGTTTTCAACTTTTTGCGACCCCATGGACCGCAGCACGCCAGGCTTCCCTGTCCTTCACCATATCCCTCAGTTTGTTCAGACTCATGTCCATGAAGTTGCTGGTGCCATCCAAACATCTCAACCTCTGTCGCCCCCTTCTCCTACCGCCCTCAATCTTTCCCAGCATCAGGGTCTTTTTCAGTAAGTCAGCTCTTCACATCAGGTGGCCAAAGTATTGGAGCTTCATCTTCAGCATAAGTCCCTCCAATGAATATTCAGGACTGATTTCCTTTAGGATGGACTGGTTTGATCTCCTTGCAGTCCAATGGACTCTCAAGAGTCTTCTCCAACACCACAGTTCAAAAGCGTTAATTCTTCAGCGTTCAGCCTCCTTTATGGTCCAACTCTCAACATCCATACATGACTACTGGAAAAACTGTAGTGTTGACTAGACGGACCTTTGTTGGCAAAATGATGTCTCTGCTTTTTAATATGCTGAGGTTTATCATAGCTTTTCTTCCAAGAAGCAAGCATCTTTTAATTTCATGGCTGTAGTCACCATCTGCAGTGACTTTGGAGCCCAAGAAAATAAAGTCTGTCACTGTTTTCATTTTCTCCTCATCTATTTGCTGTGAATAATAGCGATCGCCCTATCCAACTTGCATAACCCTCAAAGCCACCCTATGAGGTGGTTCTATCATCTTCATTTTAGGAATGAGGAAATTGAGGCCCAGAGAGGTCGAGCAATTTGTCTAAGAATGCACAGCCATGGTACAAAGAAGCAGAGCCAAGACTTGAACTAGCCCACCAGGCTCCAGAGCCTACATTTGTAGCTACTGTGCAAAAGTGTCTTTCAAAGAGCAGCCTGATGACTGACCTGGGCAGGGAGCCAGTGGGACTGCCAGGACAGTCACCTCTCATCTCCATCTGCGAGTCTCACAATGTCCCACTGTAATTATTCCTGTCTACAGATGAAGAGACTGAGACTGAACCCTTGGAGAGTCTGAACTACCTGCCTGGACCCTTCTTCCTCCAATTGTTGGGTGTTTTTATTGGATTGGCTCTATCTGAAGCACATAATGAAGTTGTCAAGAGAAGCAAGTTGCGAGGAGTTTGTGACTTGCTTTTAAAATATAATTACACAGATGCAAGAAAGAGAAGTCTTCATGCCTGTGTGGGAGCCCTGAGATTGTCGAGGAGCTAGTGCCTCCCCGTGACTGGCACTGCTGGGGCAGCGGGGCGTGTCGCAGACCAGGACGGGGAGAGGCTCCCAGACCCGCCACGGGTGCCAGACTTAGTGCCTCGGTGGCCCCGCACTGGTCTAGGGATTCTATCCCCAGCTTTGAGGGCCTGGGGACTCTTTCTGATGTAACATCACAATAACTGGCTTTAGAGTCAGTGTGGGGTTAGCCCCAGCTTCTACTGAACCATGAACTGCGGGCATTGGGCAGGTAATCTGGTCCCTCCATGTCTCAGTGCTCATCTCCGTGAAAGGAAGGAGGATACACTGGGGAGGATTCAGTGAGGTTCTATGAGTGAGGGGTTCCCTGTAAGTGCTCTGCAAAGCTCTTGGGGATGAATGTGCACCAACCAAGCTCCCGACAGGCTCAGCCACGGACCAGAACTTCAGCTAACTGGTTGATTGTGGGAAACAGAGTTGCCATGGAAACAGCAACACACAGGCCCCTGATCTTCCCTGCTTACTGGCCACTGGGACCTCAGTTTCCTCCTGTGTGTAGTGGGAAGGCTACAGGAGCAGCCATGTGGGAAATGATTTTCAGAACTGCATAGACAGAAACAGTCTTCTTTCTTTTCCTTTCTCCTTGTTTGCCAGCCATTCCCCACCCCCCATTCCCACCCCATTGGCCGGGATACCTGGGAAAGCCAAATAGGGTTGGTTCTAATGGTTAAAGCCATGGAGCTAGTGAAGCCCAGGGCCCCCACCTCCTCTGCAGCGGACAGGATTCCTGGGACAGCACTGAGACCCACAGATAAAATGCTTAGTCCTTGGGGGTCCCTTCAAGAGACCATTCCTTCTCACAAGCATAGTGGCTAGATCAGCAGTTAAGCCCCTAGTTCATTCAAGGTTCCAGTCCCAGCTCTTCTCAAATCAGCTGGGTGCTGCTGAACAAATGCTTTTTGCATCTCTGAGCTTCAGCTCCTTCCTCTTGAACGGAGAGCCACAGCCTCCACCGCCTGCCCTCAGCTCGGACCTATGTTCCCTACCCTTCTAACAGAACTGCCTGCCACCATCCAGTGGGGCTTCTGTAGTATTTCAGACGGTAGAGCACCCACCTGTGATGCAGGAGCCCCAGGTTCAACCCCCGGGTCGGGAAGATACCCTAGAGAAGGAAATGGCAACCCACTCCAAATTCTCGCCTGCAGAATTCCATGGAGAGAGGAGCCTGGTGGGCTACAGTCCACGGGGTCGCAGAGTCGCACACGACTGAGCAACTAACACACATACACACACACACACACACACCCCGTTCATTAGGTTGCTTTGCATATTCTAATAGACTTGGGACGCACTCAGATCTCTGTGACCGAGGCCAGGCCACACACTCATCTCACAGGAGCCCTCCTCCAGAGCCCCGTACATTTCTAGACAGGGGAGGTGGCCCAGGCCACACTCAAAGCCGACATCTACATCATCTGGAGAGTCAAGCTGGCAGGCACATTTGTGAAAACACAACTCTGGCCACAGTAAAAAAAAAAAAAAAAATTCTCCACACCTGTACCTCCAATATTTTATTGACTTTTAATAGAAGAATTGGAGAGAAAACATTTTCCATGCTCTTTGTTTTCCTGACTGAGCCTCTGAAATATTTTTCAGGTAGATACTTCTGGGAAACAGTTTAGTTGAGTGATATAAATTACTACATTGAAATGTCATCTGAGCTTCCTGAAAGCAATTTTCCATGGTTTGTTCTTGCCTAGGTTTTACTAAAGTAACATTGGTGGGGGGTTTTCAACTAATGATAAAAAAGGATGTACATTCATGATAAAGTATCTGGATAGCACAAAGAAGAAAGTGAAAACTACCCACAGTTACCCTCAAAGACAACCACTGCCAACAGGCTGACATTAACTCTTTCCAAGAATATCTGTGTACAGGCATATATAGAGAAACATAAAAGAATTGGATACAGTAACAATGTTTTCATATATGGACATATGTTTCCTTTTATAAACTCGAGACTAAAACTGAATTTTAGTTTTCCAGAATATTTCATTTCATGTAAAACTCATTAAAATTTTATCAGTTTGATTAATAATATTTAGAATTTTTCAGATACAAGATAACAAATTTTACATAATACATACTTTATCTAAACACAAACTTTTTTTTTTTAATATAGGCTCACACTGTATATTCTTGTGTGTAACTTGTTATTTTTTTAAATATTTTCCCATTTAAAAAATTAAGGCATAAATAATATATTAGTGTACAGTTCTGGGGACTTCCCTGGTGGACCACTAAGACCAGATGCAGCCAAATAAATAAATAATAAAGTAACAATATCTAGAAAATGTACAGTTGTGTGAGATTTGATCAGCACATGTAGTCATGTAACTACCATTACAATCAGGATAAGGAATTTTGCCTATAATTTGGTGGTCATCTAAAATACACCATCAAGCTTTCTTGTCATTTGTAGTGCAACGATTTAACCAGTCTTTTTTTTTTTTTTTGCTGGTCATTGCAGGTTGTTTACAATTTTCCTCTTACTGATTTGGCAATCTGAGGGAATGAAATGAATGAATGAAAGCGAGTGAAATCTGGGATTCTCATTTTCCTGCTGCTCTACCAAATGGGCTGGGCTTCTCCCTTCTCTGCTTGGAAAACTGCACATCCTGAGACCCAGCCCAGATGTTTCCCTCTGTGAAGCCCTCGTGATGCCAGATGGAGAGTTGGTTCCCCCTCTTCTGTGGTCCCAGGACGCCCAGTCACACACTCTATAGGACAGGTATTGTGATAGTTGGTTTCTCTTCCCCGCTCCAGGCTGTGAGCTGGGCGAAAGTTGAAGTCTTTGGCAGTCTCCTGTTCCCCACACCTAGGCCATGCCTGGTTCACAATGCTCTGTAAATGGTCATGAAATGAGTGAACATTTCACCCTGTGGACAATTTCAGTATCGTGCTGATCTCTTGGCGTGCAGGTACCTTCTGAGCATGGCTGCAATATGGGCTGCATGAATTAAGCTGGTAACTTGGGGACAGCTGGATCCTTA